>NC_137621.1:40330869-40448369 GCF_963280865.1 Gymnoscopelus braueri | reverse complement strand
TGTTACATACAGTGCACTCCCAGCCAAGCTAAAGCCCTACGACACTAGGCACACCGTTTGATTGATTGCCAGGCCAGTGCCTTTAGACAAAAGTGTTGAATCCTGGCAAAGAGGACTGAAAAAACAGGTTTGTTCTTTACTGGTGGAGCACAAGTTGTTACAGTATGCCTCTGAGGTTTCACAAGCTCCAGAAAGTACCTGTGTGAAAGCGAAAGACGCCGGGCCCTTATCTCATCTGTGCATGGCATGAAAACAGCACTGCAAATGTAAATATTACCGCTAAACTCAACCTTTCAGGTTTAAAAATGATGTGTGTGTATGTCAATCATGTATTTTTATATAATGACTTTATCCAAAGCGCTTTACAATGTGCATCACATTCACCAGTCGACACAAATATTCGTACACCGACGGCAGAGTAAATGCTCCCACCCTGCTCATCCGCTCATCGTGAGCATTTGGGGTTCTTAACTAACCAACTAACTAACTAACTAACTAACTAACTAACTAACTAAATGACACAGGGAGAGCCAAGGATTGAACCTTCTGATTCCCGATCTTCCGCTCTACCTCCTGAGCTACTGCTCAGATTAACTGTATGCCCGGTATTTGTGTGTGCCCGTGTAAGTCTGAGAATTTGTGTATGGTACATACAGATGAATGTCTGTGCGTGCATGTGTACACGCACATGCGTGTGTGTAATCAGCCATGCCATTATGCTGTCACTCAAAGGGTTCTCAACCGAGCAAAAGTGACACTTGTTATTATCACCTAATTTCCTCATATGACGCAAAAGCACCAAGACGCTAGGAAAGCAATTAAGGGGAAAATATGCCAATTAGTAATGGACATGGCACATAACTATCACTTCACCATGGGGAGGAATGCAGTCTGCAGGGCAAGGCAGGTTCACCGGAATTCGTCATGAAAAACATTGAACGATTGAAACAAAAGAAAATACTTCTGTCTGTCAGTCTGTCAGTCTCACGTCTGGATTGTAAGTCTGTTTCCGTGCGTCTATTTCATTCAGAATGGTTGGTTGCCTCCTTCGGGGTGAAACCACAGTTATGTCAGTGCTTAGCTAAAGAAAACATGGAGCCCTAAACAGGATATTAAAAAAAAGTTAACAGCTTCAAAACAAACCTTGTCTCAGCTCTAGATGGTGTTTACTGCAGGGACACTTTGGTGCAAGTCAAGGGACCGATTTAAACACACTGTGCAAGTGTATGTGCTCCATAGAATGCAGACCTGGCTGGGTCAACAGCACTTTAAACAGAAGCATGTTATGTACTGAACAACAACACAAAGCATACAGTACATACAGTAATCTGAAACCTAACATCCACTCATTAAGATTAAAGGCCAAGTCAATTTGCAGTACAGATATGTTTTTATTCTCTAGGTCAGAAATCTTCAAACTGTTTCATGGCACAGACTTGGGATCCTGATATAAGAATATGTTTTGGTTTAAATTAAATTGTCCAAATGTCATAATTGGATAAATAGATCCATAGTGGTGATATTGAAACTAAGCTGTTAGAATACATCACTCTTTTCTTTTAATTTTTTACCCCTTTTTTTGTATTAAAATAATTTCAAGTAAATTGAATCACAGTGAGATTAAATTACTTCTCATTTGGCAGGGGAACCCACTCAAGGACCCCTGGGGACCCTCAGGTCTCACTTTGAAAGTGACTGACTCTGCTTGATACACTAGACAACAACTGTATTTGCTGTATTTTGGCTGTATAGGAATGTTTCTAATGTTTGTTTACCTTGCTTACTGTAAATCATTCTGGATTAAGAGCATCTGCTAAATGCCTAAATTGTAAATTGTAAACATTGAGCGTATAGTGTAAGAAAACGGAACTATACTCACAATATTATTGTGATTGATGATGGAGTAAGAAAGTTCCAAATAGCATATTTTCCACCTACAAATCAAACTCTTTGAGAATATGACGTGAATACCAAACTAAATTATGTTCAAAATCCTGAATCTGGAATTGGGTCAGTGCCAAAGCCAAAAAGTATTAGGAACACAAAATTAAAAGGTCAAGCAAGAGGAAACAATAAAATTAATCCTCCCCCTCATTTCTGCCTCCTAGTGGCTGTCTGTCAACTGCATATCATGTGTGATATGTCCTCTGTGAAACTAAAGAAACAATCACTAAGGACGTAGCATAGGCTAAAGTCTGATTTATGCTTCGTCTCATGACGGTGTGTAAAGTAAGCCTAAATCGAAGCCATGAGATACTGTTTACCACTGGTGGAATACTGCACAACTCCCTCCGAGGTAAAGACTTTTCAAAAATCAAAAGAACGTTACAATATTGATGTATAATTCTTGTCCATGCACCGTGGTGCATCCGGCTTGGCAGGGCGATCCAACAAGCACAACTGCCTGTATTGGTGGGAAGACGGCAGGGGAGGGTGATCTCTGCCACACAGGGCGCCTGATGTTCAGCATGGAGAAGAACTATGTTGGATAGTGTGCTGCTCTGCAGCGACTTCATATCGTTGCTGTCGGGCAGAAACCTCCTATCTCCTATACTAACTTTTTGTACAATGTATGTAAGGAATACTGGGAACTAGAAACTAGAAGAAAAGAATGGATAAAGGAAAAGAAGTGAACACTCATAAAAGGGCAGTGTTTAACCAGCACTGTTACAGCATCAGTGGTGTAAAGTAACTAAGTACATTTACTCAAGTACTGTACTCAAGTACAATTTTGAGGTACTTTTACTTTACTGGAGTATTTCCAATTGTCTATACTTTTACTTCTACTCCACTACATCTCAGAGGCAAATATTGTACTTTTACTCCACTACAATTATTAGAAAACTTTAGTTACTAGTTACTTTGCAGATATTAATTATTACACCATAAAACATACATTAACCATTTTAGCCTTATTTTATACCTAGCCTATTTGAAAATAGCCGATCTTCAAGCTCACAAAGCGTCACATTGCGACGCGTTGTGAGCTTGTAGATCGGCTATTTTCAAACATTTTGGTACTTTTACTTTTGGTAGGCCTACTTTAAGTACATTTTGATGCCAATACTTTTGTACTTTTCTCAAGTAAATTTTAAATTCCGGACTTTTACCTGTAACAGAGTACTTCTACATTGCAGTATTGATACTTTTACTTAAATAAAACATTTGAGTGCTTTTTCCATCACTGTTACAGCATTCATCTGAACGTGGCCTGATCATGGTACCTGCCTGACTGCTGGCTGGCTGCACCACATGGCACGGGACTACACGCTACGCAACCCTAGCCTGTCAGCAGCAGTTCACCAAAGGCCTGCGTTGCATTCTCGTGGAATCCTGCCCCCTCAATTGCAGAACGCCAAGGGTCCTCCAAAAACACCGGCCAAGCCAAAGGAATGCTGGGCCACATTTTTGGCCATTGGGAGTCCATATGAAAGACATCCAATCCAATTCTGATCCCAGCACGACCTGTCTCCTCATATAAAATGTTCTTCCCTGTGTGTGAGTGAGAGTTAAGGTTGTTCTAATAAGTTATGCGTGGAATTCTCCCCTAATTTGATAAGTAATGAAAATGTTTGCTTTGCAAACGAGGCCTAGTATAGGTATTAAGGGATAGCCGTATAGGTTGTTCTTTTAGGAAGAGTTTGGTTGCATGTTTGGAATTAAGTAAAACATATTTTTTCTATGCTGAGGTGAGAAACACATTGTTAAAAAAGTGTTTAAGCATTTTTTGTTTGTGGACTGCATTCCTGGGCAGATCCATGGACATTGGTGTTCATAGATTATATATATATGTCGAAAACTGTTACTTTTCAGGAATCAAATTCAAAATTAGCAAAAGTAGCAGATCTACAAGCTTGAAATGCGGTGCGAGCTTGTAGATCTGCTACTTTTGACGATGTAGTATGATCAAGTAGGGCATTAATTTACAAAAAAACACAAAAAGTTAGAATATGGAGATAAGAGGTTTCCACCCGACGGCAACGATATACATGTAGATGTACATGTAGTGCATTGGCCGCTGTTGTTCATTGGAGCGATGCATCAACACAGCCGTCATATTGTCAGGGGAAAGCCCTGAATGCATACATGCCCTATGTCTATTGAAGCAGGAGGTCTCTCCACAGTTAAAAATGATCATAACTTACTGAATTCTCACCCGATTTTCAAGTGTTTTGGTTTGTTGCAAATGCCAGACATGTAGTTATGATATGATATAGGATAGTTTGTCAAATAGAACAGCATTTGGGTTTTCATACTATCTTACAGTACATACATAGTAACAGTAATGGTTATAAAACAGAAAAAGCAAACTGAGTCATATTTCTTGCGGTGGAGTTATGGCAAGCTGTCCTGCATAACATGGGGGCGGCGCTGACATACGTTTTTATGTCTATAGCTATGGCAGTGACCTCCAATCTCATTTAAATAATTGATAGGCTGTACTCAGAATGACAAGAGTAAGTTAACTTATTTCATTTCTTCTCCATGTCTTTGCAATAAAGGACAAACGTTTTTGTTTTGTGGTTGTGTGTGGGTGTCGAGCACCAAAAATAGCCGATCTGTGTGAGCTGCATGAGCATGAGTATTAATCAGGCTTTAGATCAGAGTAACTGCTGCTCTGTTCTTTTTGTCTAGAGCAGTGGTTCTCAAAGTGGGGTCCTTAGGGGGTACCGGGGGGTCCCTAGCGTCACAATTATTTTAACCACATTAGCCATATTTCATACTTTGGCTATTCAAAGATAGTAGATGTACAAGCTCATAGCGCCTCACTTCGTGCCACACTATGAGCTTGTATATCTGCTTTTTTTATTGTGAAAATTTCCGCAGCCAAATACATATCAATTTGGGAGTCCTTGCCATGAAAAAGTTTGAGAACCACTGCTCTAGAGCAGAGACAGCACTGGCGTGTTCTACCGTGTTACACTATACGTAGAATACTGTCCAAGAAATTTTGAAAAAAAGCGTATACCCTATACTAACCATTTCATTTGGTGACCACGCGCGTTCGAGTGTATATATACGCGGGCATTTCGTGAGTGTGGGAGGGCATAATATGCATATACCCTCCGAAAAAACCTAGAACACACCACTGAGCAGAGGGCATTGTTTTTTGTCTCCGTAGTTTGAGAGTTTAGTTTTAATTTATAAAGTTGGCATTGCATGGCAACACCAACAACAACGACAGCAACAACAACAACAACAACAAAAGAGTGA
The DNA here is from genome assembly GCF_963280865.1 of Gymnoscopelus braueri. Classification (NCBI taxonomy): domain Eukaryota; kingdom Metazoa; phylum Chordata; class Actinopteri; order Myctophiformes; family Myctophidae; genus Gymnoscopelus; species Gymnoscopelus braueri. Next base: position 40,443,155 of record NC_137621.1, on the reverse strand, counting down.
ATGTGAAAGTGAGTGTTTTAAAAAAATTATAATATTGAGAACCAATGAAAAGTGGTCACAAGAGCTTGTGACTAAATAACTACACTGTGTCGGAAACCATTGGAACAATCCTCCACAGTTTCGGACAAGGATGGATTCCACCCAGCCGACAGCGACGATATACACTGAGCACTTGTTTAAGAAGTTTTTTTTCCCCCTTGCTTCTGACAGCAAACAAAACTGGAACAGGCTGCATACCGTGACTGATGTCACAGCGTGACACACTTCCTGGTAGGAGGATGTCAAACAGGAGGAGGGGGAAGGCCTCCTGGCACTGCCGCTCTATTTTTGGTAAGCATCTCTAGGGTTCAGGTAACATACCGGAAACAGCATGTCTCACACACTCACACACACCCACACACACACACCCACACACACACGCGCACACACACACGCAAAGATATTATGTCTGAAATAGATGATTCAGCATAAGGTACTTGACAGTAGAACCCTATACTTAATTGAACAGGGTCCCCCAGGGAACCCCCCAGGGGTCCTTTTTTCTCCTCTACAGTACACCAAATCTCTTCACTGAAAATAGCCGAACTACATGGTCACACAACGCCTTCCAACGTAACGCGGTGTGAGCTTATAGATCGGCTATTTTCACTGAATGTGATGTGTTTTCCCCATGTATAAGTTGTGCCTTTCCATTATATAACCGCTGATAACAAGTTTACTAGTTTTCTTTACTCTAAACTAGAGTAATAGGGGACACCTCAAATGTTGACCTCTACAGAACTGAATCCCTAAAGCAGTGCTTCTAAAAGTGGGGTCCGGGAACCCCCAGGGGTCCAGGGGGTCTCCAGCCAAATTAGTTAATATAGCGTCACAATTATTTTAACCACTTTAACCATATTTTATACTTTGGCTATTAAAAAATAGCAGATATACACAAGCTATAGCGAGTCACTTCGTGCCGTGCTATGAGCTTGTAGATCAAGATTTGTGCAAATCTTTGAACACTGGCACAAAATATTTATACAAATGCATATCATTTTGGGGGTCCTTGACATGAAAAAGTTTGAGAACCACTGCCCTAAGGAACTGGGGTAAACAAAAGTACAGTGAAGCCACTGTAAGATGTTTGTAAGGGGGTCAGAGGGTAGAGGGGCTGGTAGGTGACCTTACAAGCCCCTGTTGCATTCCACATGGTATAGATATTTGTGCAGACATCCTAGTAGCCCTCTTTCCTAACACGCCGTTCACAAGTAAACATAACAAAGCACACCGTAAAATCTGGAGTGTTCATTTAACTCTGAGAGGTGTGCAAATGTAACCAAATGGTTACATGTGTACATGCTCACAGTTACAAATGGATAGATTAACGGCCCACAGTTTGGGAATCGCTGATCTAGAAGCAATAATTAAAGTTGATCAAATGTGTTTAACAGAGATTTAAAAGCTTACCTAAAGCCAACAGGGAAGTCAGTTTTTGTGTTTATCAATCTGTAACCGCCAAACATGGCAGTATAGTGGGCCGCGCCCATTTGCTTTATGAGTAAGCGTTATTGACCTAGTCTGTGTTGGCAGTGCCTACACAGTGAAATCCTCAGTATTCATTTATCCATTTGCAGTGGTGGACAATACTCAAGTAAAGTGAAATTTTCCGAAATGTTTTTTAAATAGTGGAAATAGCAGTGAAAATAGAAGATCTCAACGCATCGCAGTGCATTGAAAGTTTGTAATGTAGATCTGCTATTTTCCACTATATTTGAAATATCGCTTAAGTGGTTAATACATATGTTTTTGGTCCCTTAAATTCCTAGAAATGTAGTGGAGTCAAAAGTACAATATTTCTATCTAAAATGTAGCGGAGTTAAAGTCAACACCTTGCAAAAATAATTGAAAAATAGGCCAACAATAAAAATGTACACAGTACTCAAGTAAATGTACTTAGTTACTGTCAGCCACTGTCCATTTGAAACTCCAAGTGTGTACACTCTCAGAGTTAAATTAACACTCAGGATGTTACTGCGTATATGTGAATATGCACATGGAATGAGTCACTGAACCCAGGGCGACCTTTTGGCCTGAGTATCGAAACACTCAACGCGCAGTTATTTAGATAGTTATATAGATACAGCAACATAGTGAAACTAGAATAGTTAGGAGGCTCTCTCTCGCTCTGTGTTATCTAAGAGCAAATAAACACACACGTATTCACACTCACATGCACACAAATCCAGAAAAACCAATCTTACTGAAATGACTCATACTCCCCTAGGGTGGTTGCCGTAAGCAAACATACAATTGTTCTTCGTCACCATCATATTATTATTCCGGCTTTCTTTTTATTTTCTCATAATCCTAGTTCACAGTAAAATCCTCAGTGTTCATTTATCCATTGTAACTCAGAGAGTGTATAAATGGAACCAAATAGACCTGTTCCATTTGTTCACTCTCAATTTATTTGTTCATGCACCCTCTGAGTTAAATTATCATTTATTTAGTTCATGATGATTGGTTCAAATCTCTCTCTGAAGAACACATAGAGAACACAGTGGTTGCAGGTGGATCATGTGAATCAAAAATTTGCAAATGAGGAAGAGATTCCCAAACAGAATGCAAAACATTAAACATTAAAGGTGTGTCATATCGAATGTCAACACAGACCAATGGAGTGGGAGGTGAGTCTGAAACAAGAAAAACAGCCCAGCAATGGTGCACATTATTATTATGCACGGTTCCGCTCTCTGATTGGCTAGAGCAGCTTTTGAATCATTTAGCTTACTGTAGTAGGTGATACAACTGTATTTGATAACAAACATTCTTGGGTGTTGTGGTTAGCAAGCTAGAGGGAATGGTGTCAATGCTGTATCCTCCTCAAGATATAAATTCTCAAGTAGGCCTATAAGGGGAGATGTTGGACACATACTGTGCCAAGTGTAGCTCAGTGTTATTGTCATAGTAGCAGAGATCTGGAATGCATATGCAGGATCAGTGGTGGACAATGTACTCAACCCCAGTACTTGAGTCAAAGTACGGATACAAATGTTACTCAACTACAAGTGAAAGTATTCAAAAGTATAACATTATAAGGTATTTTTTTCTTTTTGATATCAATGCATTGCTGTATTACAATTGAGACATTTACCCCAGATTTTCCAGAGTTTAAAAAAAATATCAATAATAGTGAAAATAGCATATTTGCTATTTTGCTATATAAATAGGGCTTAGGTGATTAATTCATAATGTACTTTTTCCCTTCCTGGAAATGTAGTGGAGTCAAAAGTACAATATTGTCTTTGAAATGTAGTGGAAAGTCAAAAAAATACAAATAGTATTAAAAGTAAAAAAAATAATGTAAAGTAGACTACAGATACTATTTTTTTTTTTTTTAACCTAATTACAGAACTCAAGTAAAAATAGTTACTGTCCACCGCTGGTTATTGTCATAGTAGCAGAGATCTGGAATTCATAATATGCAGGTTCAAGTATGACAGCTGTTTAGTTAGGTGGCTATCTCTCTGTCCTCTATATCTTTTGGTCTGGTACTACAGAAAGGTCAGTGGATCCAGGACGTTTGAACATTCACTCTGCACAATTTCACTGAGAGCGAGAGCGCTGTTTGAAAGATGAGAAATGACAGCTCTCTTACGTGCTCATTCATGCCCCCCCCCCCCCCCCAGGGCTCCTTGGGGGGTTCCAAGGTGGTTCAAGGGTTATCACATAAAAAACAGTTTAACCACTTTTTGGGTAGATCTACTATTTTAAAAAAATATATTGAGAGAAAAAGGTGCAAAATGTTGTATAGGTAATGGGGGTCAACAGCCACAAAATATTTTCAGATGGGGGTCCACAGCCAAATGCATTCATTTGGCTTGATCCAGTGATGTAGGCTACAGTAGATACAGTAGTACAGTATTGTTGTTACAGTGTAAACATAGAAATATATTACTTCGCAGATATAAATTATTACATTATAAAACATACATTAACCACTTTAGCCCTATTTTGTACCTAGGCTATTTGAAAATAGCAGATCTACAAGCTCACAAGGCGTCGCAACGCATTGTGAGCTTGTAGATCTGCTATTTTCAAACATTTTAGTACTTTTACTTTTGGTACTTTAAGTACATTTTGATACCAATACTTTTGTACTTTTACTCAAGTACATTTTGAATTCCAGATATTTACTTGTAACAGAGTACTTCTACATTGCAGTATTGATACTTTCATTTAAGTAAAACATTTGAGTACTTTTTTCCACCACTGACGTTGTGTAGTGTGGAGGGCTAGCTGTTCGTTTACCTTGGGGAGCATTCTGGACCACGTGACTCATCACCATAGCAACAGGGTGCAACAAATCCGACAGGAGAGAGAGAGAGAGAGAGAGAGGAGACGAGCTGTAGCATCAAGTTTCCATTGATGTTAATGTTTGTTAGCAGCAGGAAAAGCCAACAAGTCAACTAAAGGCTAGAAAATAATGGTGAAACAAAAGATTCGAATATACGCTCGCGTGAAACCCAATGAAAGATCTGACGTCACGTCGGTAAGTTTGACAGACACGTGGTGCTGCTACTGACGTTATACAGTTGTGGCACTGCTGCGGTTATAATGTGTTGTTTACATGCAGTGGTGGAAAGTAACTAAGTACATTTACTCAAGTACTGTACTTAAGTACACTTTTGAGGTGTTTTTTTCCTTTGCTAGAGTATATTTCCCATTTTCAGTACTTCTACTCCACTATCTGAGAGGCAAATATCGTACTTTTTACTACACTATATTATTTTAAAACAAGTTACTAGTTACTTTGAAGTAAAATGTACATTAACCAGCCCTTTATATACTCTGGCTGTTTGAAAATAGCCGATCTACAAGCTCACAAGGTGATGTGTGAGCTATTTTCAAAAGATTTGTATATATCTTATACATTTGAAAACTTGTGAAATGGGACATTCTGCATAATGAGTACTTTATACTTTTGGTACTTTAATTATATTTTGATGCCAATACTTTCATTCTTTTACTCAAGTACATTTTGAATAAAATACTTTTGACTTGTAACAGAGTATTTCTGTATTGTTGTATTGATACTTTTACTTAACCTCATTAAGTGTCCTTTCCATGGTAGCCTATGGTGATGCTCAGCAGCAGGTGGTGCAAACACCTGCAGGTCATTGTGTTAATTGTATTATTTCCAGAGATGGACAGTTAAACCTTCATTTGCTCTCTCTCTGCAGCAGCAATATTATATGCAGTGGTGGAAAAGTTTTTTTTACTTAAGTAAAAATATCAATACTGCAATGTAGAGACACTCTGTTACAAGTAAAGTCCAGAATACAAAATTTACTTCAGTAAAAGTACAAAAGTATTGGTTTAAAAATGTACTTAAAGTACGAAAAGTAGAAAGTACTCATTATGCAGAATGTCCCATTCCACAAGTTTGCTATTTTCTATTTTCAAAATCTTTTTTGAAAATAGCAGATTTACAAGCTCACAATGCGTTGCATTGTGAGCTTGTAGATCTGCTATTTTCAAATGGCCGAAATGCATATAGGGCTGAAGTGGTTAATGTATGTTTTGTAATAATTATAATGAATCATAATGAATCATGACCATAAAACGTTTGATAACAAACTGTCTCTACACCTTGGGAAAACTGAATCCATCCTATTTGGGACCAAACATTCCCTCAGTAAAATGAAGGTAAATTACTTCAAGGTCAAAGTCGATGACACAATCATCACTAGCAAAGAAGAGATTACCTATTTGGGATGTATTCTGGACAAATACCTGTCAGGTGAAAGCATGGCAACAAAGGTGGTCAAAGGAGTAAACCAGAGAACCAGATTTATGGGCAGAGTTTCCTCTTTTGTCAACCCTCAGGCCCTCAGGACCCTCTCAGGGGCCCTGATTCAGCCCCTTTTTGACTATGCTAGCTCCTCTTGGTACTCCAACACCTCAGTGTCACTGCAGACTAAGCTTCAAACCTCCCAAAACAAACTGATCCGACTACTTCTCGGACTGGGGCCCATGACCCACCTCTCTCCCACTCACTTTGCCAGCCTAGTATGGGCTCAATTCAGTGCCAATATTATGTTGTACTTGTAAAAAGATTTTGTATTTGTAAACACATTTTGTATTTGTAAACAAAATATTTGTATTCGTAAAAATAATTTGTACTCGTAAAAAAAATATTTGTATTCGTAAATAAAATATTTGTATTCGTAAAAAAAATATTTGTATTCGTAAAAATAATTTGTACTCGTAAAAAAAATATTTGTATTCGTAAATAAAATATTTGTATTCGTAAAAAAAAGATTTGTATTCGTAAAAAAAAGTTTTGTATTTGTAAGCAAAAGATTTTTATTTGTAAGATAAAAATGTGTCCATAAAAAAAAATATTTTAAACTTTTTTGCTATATATATTTTTTTGTGTGTTTGTAACGTGTTAAACATGTTGTAATTGTAGAATTATATTTACAATGAACATTGTGACCAGAAAAAAACAACAGTTTGCTCGCTCTCAGATCTGTTTGCTCTCTCTCAGATCTGTATTTTTGGCACTCTGCACTTCCGGGTATGAGCCAATCACGTGAGGCCTTTTCCACTACCCAATCATAAAGCTCCATAGGTCTCCATGGCAACATGGCAAACGGGGTTGCCATGTTGCAACCCCAAGAGTTTTAGCTGCAACATAATTCCATTGCTCAGGAAATAAACAACGGATTACAATAATATAACATTCCCTATAATCAGTAACATGTAGGTGATACCTATGTCTATCAAATATGGTTTTATTGAAAGGTAATCAAAGGCTAGATCGAGTTTAGAAAGCAAACAGGTAATGTCAGGGCGCCTCAGTGCGGCTGCAGAGTTTGATTGAGTGTGAGACTAGGACACTCATTATCCCACATGCCATATGTCAAAATGACCGGCTTCACCGGGAATCGTGCGTGTGTATTTTGCTAAGAGATTGGTTACATAGTTTAATTGATATTAATTTATTAGTGCATTAAATTTCCCCATCCACTTTAATGGGAAAATGAAAAAACTCGATTTCAAGTATTTTTTTCTCAGAAACTGTAAGGGCTAGAGTTACAAGGCTTGGAGGGGAGGTTCATAATGTAGTCCGAAATTATCCAAAAACAAAAGTACACCAGTCGGCCTCATGGTGGCGCTATAAAAGCCCCCTTTACGTTTTGGCCTTTAACTTTTGAACCGTAGGTCGTAAAATAAAAATCTTTTTTTCCCTAGATTCCTTGGGTCATGACACAACTCCCCGTATAGGCCACGCCCATTTGCGTCAGGATAGATTTTCCGCCATTTTGAATTTTCTTCAAAACACACTTTTAGCTCCTCCTCCCACATATTTTGTCCAAATTTCACAGAAATCGGTGCACATGATCTCTAGACCCATACAATAAACACCTCCAAACGGAATAAATGAAAATGAAAATTAGCGGGAGGGATTTTTACAAAAAAGGCCAAAACTCACGAACGAAACGTCCGGTCAATCCCAAATTTGAATCACATGTCAAGGGTAGTTTACTCAACGAATCCCCAAAAGAATTCCCACTTTGATCCATAGGGGGCGCCACAAATGCACAAAATGTAACCGTTTGATGCAAAAACATGATTCTTTTTGGACCAATCCACTCCATTTAAGCTACACATGATCTCTGATGACATGTGACAATGTAATTGGCTTGCACAATTAGTGGGAGGGGCCTACAAAAAATGTAAAAGCCTGTGACTTAATTTGGACTAATAACTATTTTTTATTTTATAATTCAAAAACTTGTATTATTTAATTGATATTTATTGTTAATTAAATCTATTAAAAGATTGTTTAGGAGATATTTGACAGTTCCTGGGAGGATTCTACCTGGCTTTTGTTGTGTATTAGTATAATAATAATGATAATTTCTCTACACTTCTAATAGCCTACATGACTCATATATGCTATTTAATGGTAATAGAAGAAATATGCCTACATATATGAGACACACAGGGCTAAATGCGTATTTGATGTGGCCTGTGTCAAATACATAAATGTGAATGAATACATATTTCTTCTATTACCATTATATAGCATATATGAGTCATGTAGGCTATTAGAAGTGTAGAAAAATATGTAGGCCATATGTATATGCCAGCGCTGTAATCTAGTTTTTGGCAGGATGTGATTCCCTCCAACACACATATATACAGTATCTAATAATAATAATAACAATAAAATAATAAAGCATCACCCTTGCACTCTTAAATGGTAATAATAAATGTTCTGCATTGAAAATTACAAGCTGATGAACATGTGCTCTCTATTATTCTAGTCTCACTCTGCAGCCGCACTGAGGCACCCGGACATTACGGACAAAATATGTGGGAGGAGGAGCTAAAAGTGTGTTTTGAAGAAGAAAAAAACATGGCGGAAAATCTATACTGACGCAAATGGGCGTGGCCTATATGGGGAGTTGCGTCATGACCCAAGGAATCTAGGGAAAAAAGATTTTTATTTTACGACCTACGGTTCAAAAGTTAAAGGCCAAAACGTAAAGGGGGCTTTTATAGCGCCACCATGAGGCCGACTGGTGTAATTTTGTTTTTGGATAATTTCTGACTAAATTATGAACCTCCCCTCCAAGTCTTGTAACTCTAGCCCTTACATTTTCTGAGAAAAAAATACTTGAAATCGAGTTTTTTCATTTTCCCTTTAAAGTGGATGGGGAAATTTAATGCACTAATAAATTAATATCAATTAAACTATGTAACCTATCTCTTAGCAAAATACACGCGCACGATTCCCGGTGAAGCCGGTCATTTTGACATATGGCATGTGGGATAATGAGTGTCCTAGTCTCACACTCAATCAAACTCTGCAGCCGCACTGAGGCGCCCTGACATTACCTGTTTGCTTTCTAAACTCGATCTAGCCTTTGATTGCCTTTCAATAAAACCATATTTGATAGACATAGGTATCACCTACATGTTACTGATTATAGGGAATGTTATATTATTGTAATCCGTTGTTTATTTCCTGAGCAATGGAATTATGTTGCAGCTAAAACTCTTGGGGTTGCAACATGGCAACCCCGTTTGCCATGTTGCCATGGAGACCTATAGAGCTTTATGATTGGGTAGTGGAAAAAGCCTCACGTGATTGGCTCATACCCGGAAGTGCAGAGTGCCAAAAATACAGATCTGAGAGAGAGCAAACAGATCTTCGAGCGAGCAAACTGTTGTTTTTTTCTGGTCACAATGTTCATTGTAAATATAATTCTACAATTACAACATGTTTAACACATGTTACAAACACACAAAAAAATATATATAGCAAAAAAGTTTAAAATATTTTTTTTTATGGACACATTTTTATCTTACGAATAAAAATATTTTGCTTACAAATAAAAAAATTTTTTTTACGAATACAAATCTTTTTTTTACGAATACAAATCTTTTATTTACGAATACAAATATTTTTTTTACAAGTACAAATTATTTTTATGAATACAAATATTTTTTTTACGAATACAAATATTTTATTTACGAATACAAATATTTTTTTTACGAGTACAAATTATTTTTACGAATACAAATATTTTTTTTACAAATACAAAATTTGTTTACAAATACAAAATCTTTTTACAAGTACAACATAATATTGGCACTGAATTGAGCCCATAGCCTAGGCTGGCTCAGGGTGGAAGACAGGGTTAAACAACTAAAAATGGGTCTGGTCTTCAAAATTGTAAATGCAGATTTGCCCGATATGCCCCCTATACCCGCATATCTGTATAAATACCTCGAAAAAGTTAGTGACACCCACAGCCACGAAACTAGAGGGAGCGTAAACAACAATCTGGTACCACCCACCCATAAAACAAACATGGGCAAATTCTCCTTCTATAGCACAGCCACCAAGGAATGGAATAGTCTAACCCCATCCCTCAAAAAATGCAGTTCGCTGGGCTCATTCAAAACAGCCCTAAAAACCCATCTTTCTGGAGGCCGAAAGAGGAGCTAGTACCAGTTTCCCTGTAGACAGACGACCCCCCCCCCCTCCTCTTTTTGTACATATTTTGTATTTCCTCATGCTTTTTTGTATATAATTTTTATTTTTCCATGCTTCCCCCCCCCTTTTTTTTGTACATATATTTTTTTAATGCCTTTTTTGTACATAGTGGTACTTTTTCTGTATTATCTGTATTTTCATGTTGATTTTTGAACTGTTTGGTTGCTACTATATATGTCTATGAAATTAACTCAAGGACCCCAACGGAAACAAGTCCGCAAGGACTTTTTTGGCCGGACCTTTTAGACAAAAGCATTATAAATGTAACTGTGTTGTTTTACATTCTTTTGCCTAATAAAAATGTCAATCAATCAATCAATCAATCAATCAATCAATTCTGTGTCCAAAAATATTTGAAATTTAAATGTATTATAGGCTACTGTACTATATTTACTTTTCTTTTTTTTCAAATATTTTTTTTTGACACAGAATCAAATGTTTCACCAGGAGCCTGGATGGCTTGGTTCCAGGCTTAAAATGATGTATATGAATATTTTCGGAAATCTCTATGGAATAAGGAATGGGTTTTCTATCTGTGGCACCACAACATGGCCGCCACTGCTATACTGCCCTATACACCATAGCACACTGAAAGGTGCCTTTGTTACAGTATGTGCTGCTGTGTGCATGTGCTACTTCTAAATAGTATAATAGAAGAAAGTGAGGGTTATAATGGCATAAGGCATTGATTGCATGGTCTTTATATTATATAGACCAGTGGTTCTCAAAGTCGGGGTCAGAGGACTCTCAGGGTTCCTTGAGGGTTCCAAATGGACCCTTGAGTTTACACATTGAACCAAATGGACCATTCCGGGTCCGTTTGGTTCCATTTGTACACTCTCGGAGTTATACGGGGGTCCTTGAAATTAAAAGGTTTGAGAACCACTGATAGAACATGCAATGCCGTATGCCATTTCCTCTTATTGTTCCCTGGGCCCATGTTTCACAGCACAACACCCCCCTGAATTGTAATGTAATTGATTCAGCTGCTAGGAAGACAGATAATTTGGTCTCACAATCCTAAATGAACAAAGGGGCCCCTGCCAAACTGCTTTCTGTCCACGGTGTGTGTGTGTGTACACAGTCCAATTTATTGTCCGAGCACAGCAGCTGATGGAGGGAATAATCAAATTAAACTGAGGGTTTCAGTGACACTTCAGCATGGGGATGATATTGTCCAGCAAACTGGAATGAGCACAGCTACCCCCTGGGGGCTCTTTGTGGTCCTGCAGGTCTGTGTGTGTGTGTGTGTGTGTGTGTGTGTGTGTGTGTGTGTGTGTGTGTGTGTGTGTGTGTGTGTGTGTGTGTGTGTGTGTGTGTGTGTGTGTGTGTGTGTGTGTGTGTGTGTGTGTGTGTGTGTGTGTGTGTGTGTGTGTGTGTGTGTGTGTGTGTGTGTGTGTGTGTGTGTGTACACACCAGACAGATCAGAAAAGCAATACCGCAGGCACAGTGTCGGTGAAAAACAGTCCAATCACGCAGGCCTTATCTTAGATTTGGCGGGCCCCAGGGGGTCATGTGATTGCATCAGTGTCCATCGGAAACATATGCTGGAACATATGTTGAAGCTCAATAGCAGCGGGTGGGAGTGTTCGAAATTACCCGTCCAGACTTACTTTAAATGTCCTCTGCTGCTAGAGCTGAAAGTATATTAGGGTTACGTGTACTACAGTTTGTCTTGTACCCCCTGAGGCATGCCTTTTTGGCTTTTTGGGGAATTTGTTGTGCTCGGCTACTCGCCTATACAGTACCGTTATCCTGAATGTTAGCTTAGACTTGCTAGTTTATTGTTGCTGTCAGGCAGAAACCTCCTATCTTCATATTTTTACTTTTTGTGTTTTTTCGTAAATTAATGCTCTACATGTCACACGCGAGCATCAAACGTCGTGCCGCGTTTTGAGCTTGTAGATCTGCTACTTTTGCTACTTTTGAATTTGAATGCTGAAAAGTAACAGTTTTGGACATAATGAGGTTTCCACCCGACAGAGACGATATATGCTTTCAGAAATAGGCTACCGTGTTTTTTATGTTGGGGGCTTATATTAGACAAGCCACGAGAAGCCAAAATTGCTCTTTAGGCGTAGGATGATGTATTACACCGCACAAATTTAGCTTGGGCTCGTATGCGCGGTACCACATAACAACTATAGGCATGACTGGACATACAGTGAGTACAGTGTACATTACATGCGGTCAAACTGTTATGTAGCTAGTCTCAAATGCTATGCAGAGAGTCCAACTTTGGCCACTCGGCATGGCAGGCCAACTCTTAACGCCTGATTTATATTTGGTTGTGCATCGTGTGAGCTTGTATCTCTGCTATATTCGGTGCGAGACAATGCAACTAAGCATAAATCTGCCCTTACCATGACTTTTGCCCTCTTTATGATGTTGGACCCTCGCAAATATATCTCATAGGACTGGCTTGGTTGTGTTGTTAAGCTGGCTCTGCTGTTGTCTTTGCCTCCGACAGGTGTACTCTGTAGACAATGAAGAGCAGACGGGTGCCTCGCTGGAGTTTGTGGTACCCAAGGATCTGGCCGATGGCTTCGTTAACAACAAGAGGGAGAACTACAAGTTCAGGTGAAACGCTATGAAGGTCACCGCTCTCCATTCAGTCAGCTCGTACAGAAACGGAACCTAATTAAAATGGTGCTAATGATGCAACACCACAGCTCGTAACAGGAGCTGTGCTGTTGCATCATTAGCACATTTAATTAGGTTCACTTTCTCCATGAGCTGCTGACTGAATGGAGAGTGGTGAACTTTAGCATACTTAACCCGTTAAGGCCTGAGGTTCCGATCCTACAAATGTCTTCTAAATCTTGCTATGTCAGTGGTTCTCAAACTTTTTCATGTCAAGGACCGCAAAATGTATATGTATTTGGCCGCGGACCCCCATCTCAAAATATTTTGTTCCAGGGACCCCCAGAAGCAAAGATATGAGTTACAAATGTTCGCTTTAAATATATATATATTCTGTGCACACATTTTCTTGATTTTTCAAAAATAGCAGATCTACAAGCTCATAGCGCGGCACTCTGTGCCGCGCTATGAGCTTGTATATCTGCTATTTTTGAATAGCCAAAGTGTAAAATAATGCTTTTTAGCTCAAATCTAGAAAAATGAGACAGATGGGTTAAAAGCTCAAATTCAAATGTGGAACTGTAAAAGAGCGCCTATGTTGGTTATGATGAATGCGTCCAACAAAAGAGTCGACAACATAACTGTAAAGGGGGGTGTGCATAGGAAACCTAAATTTAAGCACTCAAGGTTGCATAAGAACTTCATCCGTGAATAATTCATCCACCAAATCTGTCACTGGAGAGCTGGAACATCTGTTTAAGGCTGGTGGTGAAAGCTGCAGTCTTTTATACCCATTGGGCAGGGCACATGCCACGCTTCCAAGAGCTAAATTCACAGTTTGGGAGTTAGGCAGCAGTGGACACCGAAACCCACAGGCCTCTTAGAATAGCCTGCAGAGGTTCCCTCATGCCCTTATAGAAATACAATTTCCACATTTAGCGATCCTCGTGGGCCGGATTCCTCTCACATCTCTCTCATCTTTCTCTGGGATAAAACATGGAGGGGTGGGGCAGCCTTTGAAGACAGAATGACTAAACTCCCCCACAGTGTCCACTTGGGGGAAAATAAAATAAAACACAGCACTGTGTTGTGTCCTTATTCAGCACTGCTGTGGTTAATTGTGTTAAGCCTGGGATGTTTGAGATGAACCAGAAACCTTTTTTGGTTTTGTTTTAGGCTACGCTAGTTGTAGACTAAATAAAGAGACAGGAGTAAGGTATGTCATCTGTTCTGCTTTGAAACCCACAAGAACATGTATTTATCTCTGTGTGGTTTGTTCTTTAACTTCTTACTAATGCCATGGGTTTTATATTCTGCACCTCCCCATCTGTTTTTAACCCCGTTGATATTGCATGTTGTAGTCCGAATGTGTTTTGTTAGGCAGGTTGAAAGTGCCTAACTAAGTGTGATAATATCTTCTTTATATCTAGGTTCCAAAAGGTGTTTGACCAGAATGTGAAACAAGAGGAGATCTTTGAGACCATTGCCAGACCAGTTGCAGACAGGTACAATTCTTCTATCTCTCAGGAAAAGTCAGTGCTGATTTGATTGTGTGTCGAATTACACTTTTGATATTTACAATGATAAATTGTTTTCAAATAATAACCGTAGACAATGAAACAGTTCAATACATGTTTGACCACAGGTTAAGTAGAAAAACGGGCGTGAATCTCTGATCGGTGCAGAAATTGCAGAAAGGTTTTGTGTAAACGGTGAAGTGAAAAGCATATCCATCCAGTGCTAGTCTGTCAGTGTTGTGGTCAGGCCAGGCCACACACCCTGCAGCAGCCACTGTTGATGGGAAGACAGTAAAGCTGAACTTACCCTAAGACGGAAACGGAGGGAGCCTGTGATTTTTGGCCCCGCTCACGACACATAAACCACTAAGTGGACTGAGCTGGCGTACGGGATGGCACACTCTGCCATCTCAAAGCGTGTGTGAAGATCTTCCAGCCACAACAGAGCACTATGCCATGGTTCCTCACTCATTCTGAACGGTTGTTTATTGTGTTAAGCGATAATTACCACATGCAGTAGACGAGCCTGGAGGCCAGTCTCATCTTCAGGCTCCGTAGAGAGGGCTAATGGTTACTCCCCAAATCTGTCTTCATGAGTGGAGGTGAAGGAACCAGTAGCACAACCACCAGGTCCAAATTAAAAGAGAGCATTTCACCAAAACAAAGCTCATTTTGGGCAGTGATTCTCAAACATTTTCATGTCAAGGACCCCCAAATTGAAATGTATTTGGCCGTGGACCCCCATTTTGAAAGGATTTTGTGCCAGGGAGGTACAAGATTTGTGTAGTGAGCTTGTAGATCAGTCATTTTTAAAGGGCTTTTAATTTACTTACTTTTGCCTCCAGCACCTCACCAAAGTTTATTGGCGGATGAGCCGTGTTTTTCACTATTTTGTCTGAATTGCTGAAGTATAATGTAGAGTCAAAGTGGTTAAACGTTCTTCATTTTGTTATGAACCCCTTGGGGACCCCTGGGGGGTTATCACATTGAGAACCACAGATTTATAGCACTCTCATTCCATGCAGTGTGAAATGCAGGTTAGGGACATTATGAAAAAGAACAGTAGGCAGCTTGGCCTAAACCTTCACTGAGGGATGTTACTGGGAGAATAAAGTACATAGCCACTTTATATAGGATAGTAGTTACATCAGATCCTGCGTATTGTTAAAAAATCTCCTTGCGACGTTGTGTCAGTCTAAAAACAATGTATTCACTGCAATTTGGCTCTCTGTTCCCTCCCCTCCCCCAATCAGTACGCTTATACGTCCATAATCTAATTCAGTTGCTTGCTTCTTTAACCTCCAAGCTACCCCTGCACCCAATTTTCACCCTATCCCAACAAAAGGAGCTGTTATGGTGTCTGACGGAGCTTCAACCCTGCTCAGAGGTTAGTCTAAATTAGGGCTGGCTCCCCAAAGGGAAAACAGCCAAGAGGAGAGGGAATTAACTTGGAATTTCCTGTGATCAAATGTTGGTTATGTTGTTGTTATCTGAACTAGGTTCTTCCTCTCCTCCAGTCCTCCGCCTCCCTCACATTCTGTCTTACTGGCTCAGTTTAGCCCAGCCATCTCCTCAGCCCCCCTCTCCAGTCCTGATTCCACTTCTCTTAATCATAATGGGGGTCTATTTGTAGAATCCCACAAGTGCTTTGTATTATCGTTGCCATTATGAGACACAGTAAACAACATGGTGAGCCATCTAGATTGGCCAGCTAAGACTTGGATGTCTTTAACTTGACTCAGAGAGGCTCAGTGGCTTGGGTATTGGGTTCTTGCCCTTCCTAGCTGACCTTTTAATACTTAAGTCCTTTGTTGTGCTAGATGGCTGACATCAGGTTGAAGACTTGCAGTCATCTGTGAGGTATGTGTCATACCGTATCAGTTTGAGCCTGGCGTCCGTCAAGCTTTGATATGACTATGTCAGACACAGCCTGCAGGGCACTAGTCATCACATCTGTTCACGAGCAGCCTGTCCCCATGGTCCAACATTTCTTCAGTTCGTAGTCTGTTGCCAGTACTTCGCACCCCCTGCAGAATGCCCATTTACATAGTGTTGATGGAATGTTATAAATTCCACAGGGTCTTGAACTTTTAAATCCAGTCTCACCACAATGGCTGAAACACAGTGGTGAGTAAGTCTGATGGTTCTAGCTCCCATTTCCTAGTGGAATATGCTCCCTTCTGAGACAATCAAAGGAATAAGGGGCTTGGCCTCAGATCCATGCAACGGGTATTGAGAGAGATTATGACGGGCATTTCAGTTTAGAATGACTTACTGTCATTCATGAGACCCATGAACGTGGTTAATGCATCCAGTTGGTTTCTTCATGCCATTTCTCTTTTGTTGATATTGAAATTGTCCCACGTACTGTAGCATGCGCGGCCAGAGCAATCAGAAAGTGAAATCAAAACCGAACTGACAGACAATAGTTTACATAAAGCCCTGTTGTCAGGAAGCATTTGTGTTCAGGTCTAGTCAGGATTCACTTTGAATAACGGTATTTTCCCCGTCAGACCAACTGCGCCCACAACTCAAGGCAAGCAGGCGCTTATCTTCTCAACTAGCAATAACTGTCAGGTTGTTGTTTTTATTGGTACTCAGTCATACTGGCAGTCATATCACACCTCTGAAGTTCAGCCCAACGCTCCAACTTGTTCAATTGGACACGATCTCTCCGTCTCCGCTGTGGTGTAACCAAAACTAGGAACTTGAGCCGCAACACAGTAGTTTAAAAACAAACCAACAGTAATGGCTCTAATGGAGAAAGAGCCGACATAATGATGCTGGCCTGGCAAGCCAACTCCTCTTGTTTGCATTGTAACCCCAGTTCGCAAGGCTGCATTTGGACCGATACAGTATTGCTTTCTTTTGAAACCCGTAGCTCATCTTCAGTGAAAACAAGACTATGGGTCTAAAAGACTCACTAGCTAGTAGCCACCCGTAGATGTCATGCTGCACCATAAACATTTTAGAATTTTTTAAATACATTTTGGCCTGAGGGTAGTGCTAAAGAAAATGGCATAGGGTCTCTCAAATGGTTGGGGTTCATTCACTGAGGAGTGTGAATGCGCTCAGCAGTTTCATGGCCACGATGGCCAGTTTGATTTTGGGATATCTTGTATGTAAATGGATATCTTGGTCTAAAGTTGGTGCTATAGGAAAGGACATGGGTTCACCTAAATCAGCGCACTCAGCAAGTTTCATGCCCGGCCTTTAGATTTTTAGATATTTTGTGTGCATTTGGACATTTTGGTTTATCCCTTTAACAGTCTGGTCGACCAATGGTAGAGCACATTTTAAATCACTAGTTCTCATTGAAAACAATGCAGAACTTTATGTAACTTGATACAATTAAAACAATTCTAATAATGGTCTAAACATTTTCTGAAAACATCTGTACCAAACGGGTTGTTTTTCACTTTATGGTAAAAGTTGTGAAGCTAAGCTAAAGTAATTCAAATTACTACTACTACTACAGTACTAGTACTATTTGCTATGGATAAAGCCAAGTCGAGGCGATGGTACTTTCCCCTGTTTGGATACATCCTTGACCTGTGCATTTCAAATTCCTGGCTGGTCTACAAGTGGGATTGTGTTCTACTGAACGGGAAACCAATGTTTCTCAAAAGGTTCTGGCTAGCAGTTGCCCACAGTTTGAAGCAAGTCAACAAGCCAGCATTCATAGTTGGTTAGCCATCATCTTCCTCTCCACCACAGGTGCCATTTCAGAAGAGACGCTACACAAGACCGTCACAACCACAACCACATGTGCACTATGACAACTGTGGACATTGGCCACTTCGCTGTGACAAGCAGGGACAATGCATACTCTGTCCACAGGGTGTGTCCAGATTAAAGTGCCAGAAATGCATGGTTTTCCTGTGTTTGAATCCAAAATGGTAATGCTTCGTAGCGTATCACCAGATAAGAAAGTGGATCTAATGCCCCAAAACCTTTGTGCTGTTGCACCATACTCAAATCAGGCACCCATCAAGTATGGTTGTGTTGTGTGTGTGATGGCTGATTTAGGCAGTCACACCTGGAGTACAAACTAATTGGGACTCAGGCCAGGGCACGTGTGATTGCCTAAATCAGCCATCACCCACACACACTGGTTTATTTCTACATAGGCTTGCACTTTGTAAATGTATTTTGATACATTCGCTATGATAATGTATTATTTTGTTTAGATTATTTACATTTCCAACTTGTATACATAGTCATGTTCATAGACAGAGATATGTATGAATAAAAATATCTATATTTTTCAGTGAATGCATATAAATCAATGTAAATGCATGAAAACACACTATCTTCTTTTTTAAAGATTTTTTTTCTTGGTGTGCCTTTTAAAGGGTTATGGTTGGCGCTAGAGGACCAATGAAAACACAAAAATCAGTAGTATTCATCCTCGCAGGAGAATGGGGGCACAAATAAAGTTCTGTGGCAATCCTGCCAGTAGTATTTGAGACATCCTGTTTCAGACCAAAGTGTTGGATGGACAGACAGACCGAGTGACATCGCCATCCTTGGTAACCTTCTCCTAGAAGGGCTGTAAAGGCAACGCAAGGCAAGTTTATTTGTATAGCACATTTCGACAACAAGGCAATTCTCCTTTAAAGATGGTGGGACAAGAAGGGAGATGAATCAAAGTAACCAATGCGTGTGCTCGGAGAGAAGTGCATTGGCTAAGACCTTTTTCAACTTGACCATGCCAATGGTGGCCTAGCACCAACTCCTCCCACAGTAATTCCTCCTGTTCGTCCCCTACTTATATCGTCCTTACCGTCTCAACAAAGGCCCAAAATATTACAGTCTGGAATTGCCCTTTCCCTTAACCCATTGAGACCTGAAGCAGATTCTACATGTCTCCTAAATCCCAACAGTTTTCTGAAAAACCTATGTTTCTATGTCAGTGGTGCTCAATCTTTTTCATGTCAAAGACCCCCAAAATGATATGTATTTGGCCGCGGACCCCCATCAAAATATCTTGTTCCAGGGACCCCCAGAAGCAAAGATTTTAGTTAAAAATGTTCGCTTTAAAAATATATATATTCAAAGATTTGCAAACATTTTCACGATTTTTCAAAAATAGCAGATCTACAAGCTCGTAGCGCGGCACTCGGTGCCGCGCTATGAGCTTGTATATCTGCTATTTTTGAATAGCCCAAAGTGTAAAATAAGGCTTTTAAGCTCAAATCTAAAAATGACACAGTTCCAGGTCTTAATGGGTTAAAAAAAGAACCGGGAGAACAGAGGAGTCCAGTATCCTGGCTTAAGGACTGTTGGTCTCCAGGAAGGCTGAGGTGTAAACAGGAACAAGCATTGGGAAACGCCCCGGCCTCGGTGGCAGCGCTCAGGCCGCATCATTAGCGCTGACATTAAACTAAACACTGAGCCTGTGTCCTACCCACTCCTTCGCCGCCATGACTCACGCAGGATTAAGTGGCCGCCCACTGCCCGGTGGCCGTCCAAGTCAGAATATATACCGACCGCCGCTCTCGTGAGTCGACGTAATATTTTATGCCAACTGACACAGAGTTCTTCCTTTTACCCCGTCTCATGCAGGGTGTGGAATCGCACAGCTCTGAGGAAGGAAAAAGCCACACGCCGCTCAAATTCAGGGTCGGCCGTTCCATTAGAAATAGCCCGAGGCGAGCCGTTCTTTTCTTTTCGAGTTCTTTTAGAAATTCCTAAAGTATCGTCGAAAGAGTTTCCTTTGAATTTGGCAACTGGGAGAGGCGGGACAGAGCCTACGGTATAACTTCACCCTTGATCCAGGCTCTGGTGTCGGGGACTGGTCTGTCATTTTGTAATTTCTCCCTGGTTGCGCTCCAAGGCTGCATAACAGGAGAAGTATCCCTCACCTTCTCCCTCATATGTTCAGCACCATAATTTTAGATGTTCATTTCACTCAACTAGAGGTTTGGTCCCATTAGGGAGAAAAAAAAGGGTTTCCATGGCCCTCCGCACGCGTGGTGTTCAGTTCAGTGCCAAACCAAAATTTACCAAGCCCCTGCCTAGTTTGACTGGGTTTGGGTCCTTTCCTTCAATCAAGCTCCGAGACATTCCTCCGTCACTGGCAGATGTCTGTCGCCGTTTGCCGCCGCCCTCCACTCGCTGCAGTCTTTCCCTGCGGATTTACAGTGTCAGGTTCGATTCACTCAGACATTTGGTGTCTGGTTTAGGATATTGTTGGCAGCTCCACGCACTCCACTGCAAATTAAGATGGTGAGGTCAGACTGAGGCACATGATGCACATTAACAGTCTGACATGGCTATACGTTGAGGCTGTAACTATACTAGAGGTTTTCAAAGTGGGGGTCGTGGCCCTGCGTTTCAAAAAAATATTTTCCCTTTTTTGAAATATATATAACGAAAATTGCAGATCTACAAGCTCACAATTCAACATGACCATTGTACCCTCCAGTAATATTGGGAACCCCTGAACTATACAAAGCTGCAGTGCTGTGGATAAGCTCATATTCACAGCACTTCTCTCAGGGTGGGATTGTTGATGTACAGTAACGGCGTATATAAATGGAGCAGTGTTGAATCCCTGTTGATTTCCAAAACAAACAAACTTGGGTCAGTGTTACAGATTTTAGAGGCTCCTATATAGTGTCATTAAATATGTACACTGAATGCTGTGACGCTGTTGCAGCAGGTTAATTCCATTAACCGAGATTGGAGGCTGCAACGTGTGTGTGTGTGTGTGTGTGTGTGTGTGTGTGTGTGTGTGTGTGTGTGTGTGTGTGTGTGTGTGTGTGTGTGTGTGTGTGTGTGTGTGTGTGTGTGTGTGTGTGTGTGTGTGTGTGTGTGTGTGTGTGTGTGTGTGTGAAAGAGAATTTGAAGTGGTCAAACTAGCAATAGAATGTATGTTCAGAAGCATCTTCCATGAAACATGAATGGTCTCGGATATTTCATAAAAGCAAAGTTCAAAGCCTCAATCTTCTCTCTTCAACTGGTTGGTTTTGTGTAGAACAGCAGCAACATAGGTTTAGAATGATAATACATAAGCATCGTCATCTTACTGTACATACTGTGTAAAATGTTTTTAGAGCACTAACCACAAATCACGGATTGGGATGAAGTGTTTCAGTCATGAGATTTTATTGTTTGTGCGCGTGTGTGTGTGTGTGTGTGTGTGTGTGTGTGTGTGTCTGTCTGTCTGCTCAGTGTGTTGGGAGGGTACAATGGTACCATCTTTGCCTATGGCCAGACCGGCAGCGGGAAGACCTTCACCATCACAGGCGGGGCGGAGCGCTATGCAGACCGCGGCATCATCCCTCGCACCCTCGCCTACATGTACGAGCGATTCAGCCAGGTCAGCATGTTGTTGCACTCGGCCACTTGTTCCTCTTGCTTTAAGGCTTGAAGTATAGGCCATAACAAGCCCTAACATCCACAGACATGCATAGTTGAAAGTGATATGCTTTTACCAACATTAAATGTTAATACACCATAGAACCATTGGCAAGTCTAATATAACCTAAATCGCAATATATATATAGTGGACCAAAATATAAAGATAACAGTAAGTCATCAACCATCATTGCAAGACATCCCGGGTTTTCAGAATTTCGTCGCTAAAAGTCCAAAACGTACTTACTTTTCAGGATTCAAATTCAAAAACAGCAAAAGTAGCAGATCTACAAGCTTGTAACGGGCTGCGTTTCCAGCTTATGGATCTGCTACTTTTGATGCTTTTGTTTGACGCTGTAGTATGATCAAGTAGGGCGTTAATTTATGCTATTTTTGAATTGCCCAGAGTATAAAATAATGGTTATAGCCAAAATGACACAGTACAGTATGCGTTCCCGGATTGAATGGGTTAAAACATCCTCGGTGCACATTCGACTGAAGTTGGTGAAAGGGCTGGCATCAAACCCCAAAGGCTCGGTTCTAATGAGGTATTCATTGTTTTGTCCACAGGATAACAGTATGGCGTACACCACCCACGTTTCCTACCTGGAGATCTACAACGAGCAGGGCTTCGATCTTCTGGACCCCAAACACGAAACCTCTCGCCTGGAAGATCTGCCGTCAGTATTTCTTTTGGGTACACTCCTGTAGATCACTGGTTCTCTTTTTCGTGGCAAGGACTCCCAAAATGATATGTATTTTAATTTTCCAATACTTCAAAGAAAAGAAGTTCAGAAATAGCAGATGTACAAGCTCGCAGCACGGCACGAAGTGACGCGCTGTGAGCTTGTATATCTGCTATTTTTGAATAGCCAACATATAAATGGATAACGTGGACCCCGGACCTCACTTTGAGAACCAATGATGTAGATGCATATAGTGAATCTAGTGCTTGTCACGCTTTCTCTGAGCTTTTTAAACAATTCAGCATTGTTCCGACATCCTTCATACACTTTTTCTCTATTTACTGAAATCAATACTTGGGGGAGAAAAAAAATGGTGTTTATATGGCGCCTTTATCCAAAGCCCTTGGGAGCAATTAGGGGTTCAGTGTTTTGCTCAAGGACACCTTAACACTAACCCAGGGGAAGCCGGGGATCGAACCGGGAACCTTCCGTTTAGCAAGCGGCCGCTCTACGTCCTGACCACTGTCTGACCCTTCTGAAGCAAGCGAGGGGAAGAGAGGAGAACATTTTGGTGAATTATATTCCCTTTACATCTACTGAAAAATAAGAGCATTTGCGGTGCCTCCATTGAATTTCCATTCTTCATCATCAATATATATTGGAGAATGTGATATATTGATTGATTTAATTTGGACAAATTGTTCGTTTAGGCCTAGATAATGGTACTTGGCTGCCTCCCATTGGCCAATGGGAGGCACATTGACCAGTGACTCCAGTGTTCTCGAAAAGACTCCTGGGCTTAGTTTAGCCGTAGTCCCCAAAAGCCATTTATCAAGCTGGCCTAGACGCACTGTGTGGTGAAACATTGAGACTCCACTCCCAGTATTTACCGGGCCACTACACATCTGCCAACTGACATAATGAGCCTATGAGAGAGAGAGAGAGACAGAGAGACAGAGAGAGTGCGAGAGAGAGAGAGAGAGGGAGGGAGGAAGAACTCAACCTGATGGCAGACTAAACCACTGGAGTAGAGAGCTGGGTAGTCATGTGGAAAAGTAGTTTTTCATAGTTGGTCACTTTGTTTTCTCATATCTGTCTACGTCTACCACTGTTGTTTAGTTTTTTTCTTCTTGTCTCTGTCTCGCTCCCTGTCTGTCTGTCATCCTTCTTGTTCAGCTCATGATTTATCCTACGTTCACTTGCTATAATGTAAAATGCACCACTTTGGATATCCAGGCACAAGACATGATCCATCATTTCTGCCCCACACAATTTGGTCCTATATTTTCTTCCTGCATGAGTCCTATTTAACTTACGTTTCTATTTTTTTCTTTTTTAATGTCACTTCTCTCCTTTCACAGGAGATTCGGCTCAAGGTTTAAGTGCCCACAAATCACAGTCTTCTGTAAATAGACGGTGCCCGCTGTTGACCATGCTGTGGTCACACTTGCTGATTCCAGGAGATGTGGCACTGAAAACCTCTTTCTCTATCTGTCTGCTTCTGCCCCCTCTCTCTTTCTCTCTCTCTTTCTCGAGCTCTCGTCTATTCACATGTTTTTCACTCTTGTTCTCGCCGTCTTCCCATCGGTCATCATCATACTAACAAACAATTGACGGAAATGACTTAAAACCACGTTCACCCTGGCATCCATATTTTGGGCTTGTCATTATAGATTATAATATATCATGTCATTTAATGTCATTATATGTCATTATATATCACATTTTCAAAAACTGAGAAAATAGCAGATCTAACAAGCTCGCAACACAGATATTTCTGCAATTTTTGAAAACAATACAATATGGCTTAAGTGGTTAAAGTAAACCAAAGTCTTAAATTCTGTCTTGCAAAACATCCATGATGTACTATATATTGTCTCTGTCGGGTGGAAACCTCCAATGTCCAAAACTGTTACTTTTCAGGATTCAAATTCAAAAAGTAGCAGCAAGCTCAAAACGCGACCCGAAGTGATGCGATTCGAGCTTGCAGATCTGCTACTTTTGATGCTTTTGTGTGACGCTGTAGTATGATCAAGTAGGTGTTCATTTATGAGAAAAAAAACCCACAAAAGTTAAAACATGGAGAATTGGAGATAAGAGGTTTCTGCCCGACCGCGACGATATATACATGTACACATGCAACCTCAGTCTTGATGTTTTCCCCCATTGATAAATGTTGTCCTCTAATTTGTGTTGAGTGGATGTTTTTGAAGTTGTTTTCCGTCCCATCCCTGCCCTGTCAACATGCGTGTTTATGCACAGTTGAAGTTGGGAGGTCTGACTTAATGTATTGCCGCATCAAACCGCATAATATGCCATTCTGCTGCTGGTAACTGCCAATTTGGTTTGTGCCGCCACACAAGTTTCCTTTGGCTACCGTCTGTGTGAAGGGTTTTCCATATCATCGGTTAAGATAAGATCTTTAAATGAGCGAAAAGTCACATTAACTTTACATATATTTTACATACTTTTACAAACAAAAATCACGTAATGCGGTGAGGGATTAGGCTGTGGGGGAATACGACCCTACTATATAACCATGGAACGGGGCCGTAATAGTATACTGTATGTCGTCTCTGTCGGGTGGAAACCTCATGTCCAAAACTGTTACTTTTCAGGATTCAAATAAAAGAAATGGCAAAAATAGCAGATCGGCAAGCTCGAAACGCATTGCTTCGCGCCGCGTTTCGAGCTTGCAGATCTGCTACTTTTGATACTTTTGTGTGACGCTGTAGTATGATCAAGTAGGGCGTTAATTTACGAAAAAACACAAAAAGGAAAAAATACGGAGATAAGAGGTTTTTGCCCGACAGCACAACGTTGTGCTAAACACAATGACCTACATATTCTTTCCATTCATGCCCAGCACCATTCCAGCTAGTTGATTTAACTCTGAAAGTGTACAAATTAAACCTTTGGTTCTATTTTCTATACTTTCATACATTTTGTTAAATGAACACACCAAATATTACTCTGTACAGTACATCACTTGTTGACATAATCCTGTAGCTATACTGTCACTTTGGCATTGCCATTGTTCCAAGGGCATTGTATGACACGACTGTTGGCCACCGATCCCAGCGGTCCCTTCATCCATCTCTGCTTAACATCGTTTGATGTGGAAGTAACTTTTGTTTTGTTTTATTTTCAGAAGTAAGCCCTGTCTATTATCACATTATGATCCCCCAGGGAGATAAAGCACAATGTGTCAAGTCCAAGTCCCCGCCCCCCTCCCCCTGGCTCGCTTGTTTGTTTGGATTTAAACTGGAAGTGATCCTGGACAGTCGGCTGTCCTTCAAGGCACACGTTGCAACGGGCACTCCGCTCCTGTTTGCTTGCACTTAACCCATTCAATCTGGTAACGCATTGGCCTACTACTGTGTCAGACTCATTTTCGATTTTTAGCTATAACCATTATTTTATGCTTTGGGCTATTCAAAAATAGCAGATATGCAAGCTCTTTTCAAGCGAACATTTTTAACTCAAATCTTTGCTTCTAGGGATTCTATAAATGTCTTCTAAATCTTAACAGTTTTTTGGGGGGAAAACTTATGTTGCTATAATATCAGTGATTCTCAAGCTTTTTTCATGTCAAGGACCCCCAAAATGATATGTATTTGTCTGCAGAACCCCCCATCTCAAAATATTTTGTTCCAGGGACCCCCAGAAGCAAATATTTGAGTTAAAAATGTATGTATATATTCAAAGATTTGCACACATTGTCACGATTTTGAGCTTGTATATCTGCTATTTTCGAATAGCCAAAAAGACATCTAAAATGACACAGATGCGTTCCCAGATTGAATGGATTAACAACATCAAAAAGATCAGACCCTTCCTCAACCAAGGAGTCTGGCCAGCTCCTTTATCCATGCCTCAGTCATTTCCAGGCTTGGCTATGCACTGCCACTCCCTCCTTGCTGGTCTGCCAACATGTTCTCTCAAACTGATCCAGAATGCTGCAGCACACCTCTGGTATTCAGCCTCCCTCGTGTCTCTGCTCTGCTGGGCTCACTCCACTGGCTCCTGGTTGCTGCTCGCATCCAATTTAAAATCCTGGTGATGACCTACAGTACAAGGCGACCAAGGGCATGGCACCAGGGTTGCCAGATCTGCTTATTATAATTTCCCCGCATTATTTTATTTTCAAATAGCCGATCTACAAGCTCACAACGTGTCGCATCGCGACGCGTTGTGAGCTTGTAGATCTGCTATTTGAAAATAGCTGATGTATATGTTAAAGGTTTCATGACGTTCAGTTTTACCACACATTAAAAGTCTTTGTCATGGTCCTTCAAACGTGTATAGAAAGTTTTAACAAAAAATTACACTCCAGTGATCCATGGCAGGTGTTTATCTCTCACATTTCTAAAGCCTTTTCAACTGCAATGAAAAAAGAAATCTTTGCCTGCCGGTGTCGCTGTTGAGGGATTTTGCCTGTCAATCATCGCCTCTGCTCCGCCCCCCCCCCAAAGGAAAGGATAGGGGACGGGAGGGGCGAGGAGGAGAGTGGGCGGGATTAATGGGGCTGTGACTTCACTGCCGAAGGGCCAAGCTCAGATTACTTTTCAGCCTAATTATTCAGAAAACCCCAGACCACAGAAAATTGAGGTCATAAAACCCCCCAAAAAACATAAAAAATAAAAAAAGTGAAAATGAATGTCATAGAACCTTTAAAGTGCTCATGTGACCCATAGTCGCTTCTTTTGGGCTGGTTTTCCTAGACCTGGTTGCTTGTTTCTCTCACAGAATCTGGCAACACTGCATGGCACCCCCCTACCTGTAGTGTATGATCCAGCCTTACAGCCCTTGCCGCACACTTTGATCAGCAATCACAGTGACGTCTACTGTACAGTACATCTGTCCCTGCCGTCCCACGTAAACCCTGGCCAGCATTCCGATTGACCTCCTCTTGGCTCCCACGCTGTGGGATGACCTCCCCGCTCAGTCAGGACTGCAAACTCCACTCTCCTTCTGTTTGCCGCAGTCTGAAAACTCACCTCTTCAGACTTCGTACCTCACCCCCTGGCACCCCTTAACTCATTCAGTGCCTGACTTATTTCTGGCAGTTTGACTCTGAGTGCCAGAGCCAAAATTCATTGTAAAAAAAAAGTGCTTAGGAGCTGAGATACAGCCTTTTTCAGTAAGAAGTTAAAGAAGAAGTGAATGGAGCAGAACATTTTCAAATCATCATATCTTGGGTTCTGAACATGTCTTTCCAAATGATTATTATTATTTTTTGGACGTCTTAGACGTCCAGTGGCACAGGGCTTATGATAGTGGCACTGAATGAGTTAACCCTTTAAGACCGGGAAATCATCTGTGTCATTTTAGAGTTCTTTGGCTATTCAAAAATAGCAGATATACAAGCTCAAGAACATTTGTAACTCAAATCTTTGCTTCTGGGGGGTCACTGGAACAAAATGTTTTGAAATGGGGGTCCGCCGCCAAATACATATCATTTTGGGGGTCCTTGACATGAAAAGGTTTGAGAACCACTGATATTATTATAGCAACATTAGAGTTTTTAAGGGAACGTTAGGATTTAGAAGACATTTGTAGAATCCCCAGAAGCAAAGATTTGAGTTAAAATGTTCGCTTTAAAAATATAGATATCAAAGATTTGCAAACATTTTCATGATTTAAAAACAATAGCAGATCTACAAGCTCATTACCTATACTCAGTGTCGTGCTATGAGCTTGCCAATCTGCTATTTTTGAATAGCCAAAGAAATCTAAAAATGACACAGATGCATCTTGGGTTAATTATTTGCATCTGTACTTGTTGACTATTTACATAGAAGCTAGTTAGGCTAGTCAGATGTACTGTATGTTGTTTACGTGTTCACTTTGTAAGTCGCTCTGGATAAGAAATTCTGCAAAATTATTATTGTTAATAATTTTAATTAACTCAATGTTACTGTATATGTACTGTAAGAGTTAATGTATGTCCCTATTTGCTTTAAAATCCTGACATACTAATTACATGTTCCATGTTTTTTCCAGCAAGGTGACAATTATGGAGGATCCAGACCAGAATATCCACCTCAAGAATCTGTCCCTTCAGCAGTCAGCCAATGAGGAGGAGGCTCTCAACTTACTCTTCCTGGGCGATACCAATCGTATGATTGCAGAAGTAAGGCTACTCCGTGCTTTTCCAGCGATCAAACCCTGATTTTTATTTCAACCCATTTAGACCTGAGGCCGATTCTAAAAACACCTTCTAAATCCTAACAGTTTAATGAGAAACGTATATATATCGTTGCTGTTGGGCAGAAACCATCTCCATATTATAACTTTTTGTGTTTTTTCGTATTTTGGAATTTGAATCCTGAAAAGTAACCGTTTTGGACATATGAGGTTTCCACCCGAACGAGACGATATATATCTTTATATAGCTAAATCAAAAATGACACTGATGCTTTCCCGGATTGAATGGTTAAAGAGTTGAATCCCATAACAATCTAGTTTTCATAGTAGTAGTATACACTGTATGATCCTGAATGTTGGGAATGGGAAAAGGGTCCATTTGGTTCCATTTATTTGTACACTCTCAAAGTTAAACTATGCACTAATATTCACTGGTATGCTGAATATGTATGACCACCTCTAAAAGTAACTACAGTAACATACTGTAGGGGTTAAGTAAGAGTTTTCTTTGTACCCTACAGTAGAAACCCAACATGCACTCCAAAGGCTACCTTATGACTGATTATTTTGGTGCCCCTGTGGTCTTTTTTTTTTTCACCACACTTTTTCCTCTGTAAAACGCAGCATTCCCTCTGTAATTTCTGTTTATGTTGTGGTGGCTCTTTTCTATGCTCAGACACCCAGACTCCCCAACCCGATGAGACAGCTGCGGTGGGTCAGTCCGGTGCACTCGGTGCAACCTGAGGTTTTGGCACAAAGCGCTGACCTCACCTTGTTTACTTTTGTTGATGATAGTCGGTTTTATTTGTAAGTAAATAACACACGGCAAAAGTGAACGGAGTCATCGGGTTTGAATCAGCGGTAGGCCCCTTTTTCAGTTTTTGGACCGGCATTTCAGATTCGTTTTATTTGATGTGGCCAAGTTGATACCGCATGCAAATAAAGCTGAAATAGATTTGGTGTCCCAGTTGGAGTTTTTACCACTTTAAGAGATGAGGGATTTGTGTGCAGTACCCTTTGTCTAACAAGCAACTAATCTAATAATCGACTCCTCTGCTTAACTCCTTTGTTTAAGACAATGTTATGTTGTCTTTCCAATTTACGCACGCACGCACGCACGCACGCACGCACGCACGCACGCACGCACGCACGCACGCACGCACGCACGCACGCACGCACGCACGCACGCACGCACGCACGCACGCACGCACGCACGCACGCACGCACGCACGCACGCACGCACGCACGCACGCACGCACGCACACACACACACACACACACACACACACACACACACACACACACACACACACACACACACACACACACACACACACACACACACACACACACACACACACACACACACACACACACACACACACTCCCAGTGTGCAATGCTTAATAGCCTGGGGGAATATTTCATTGGAAAACACATTCTTGCTTGTTATAGTAGACCGTTGATCAAAATGGTCAGAGGGGGCTGCGCAGTTCTGCAGGGAGCCGATCAACGACCCAAAGTTTTTGTCCATAACAGTCCACCCACACAGGGACTGTTGTTGGCGTCCTCCTTGGGACTCACTCCTTCACATGAGGGTCTCCCTTGAGCTTTGAGCAAACAAAGAACCCATCAACATCAGTCGTTTATCAACGCCAGAATATTCCCCAGAACACTTGTACTCGCCATAAGGTTCACAGAATCGGTTCCTTTCTTCTCTTTGCTCGCAGCCATGTGGACAAAAGATGACACGTACTGTATGTTCACGCCACGCTCCAAACCATGAGCTCATCAGGCGTCGGGGAGACTTTTAATAAAATGCACTTTCTGAAACCTTCTCAACCTTCCCTCAACTTTTCAGCAGGAAACATTTCCTCTCATCTGGATTTCTTTTTCTGTCCCTCTCTTCTTCCCGTCCATCGCTCACCTCTGCTCAGCCCACATGTTAAAGCCTCATTTATGCTCCGTGGTACGACGGTGTCAGGCGTAAAAAATAACAGACCTACAAGCTCAAGGTTGTAGCTCAAGGTTTTTAGGTCTGGTTTTTCAGTATGAATCGGACATAAGACCCCCCCCCCCCCCTACACTGGTTCTCTATGTCAGTGGTTCTCAAAGTGGTACTTGAGGGTGTTCCAGGGGTCCCCAGCAAAATGTGTTAACACAGCATCACAATCATTTGAACCACTTTATCCATGAATACATTGGCTATTCTAAAACAGCAGATATGCAAGCTATTTTTGAGCATTTTGGAAAAATCTTGAAAGCATTTGATTAAAAAAAAAGAAAAATCATTTTGAATTCTTTAACACAAATCTGTTCTTCTGGGGGTCCCTGGCACAAAACATCTTCAGATAGCCTATATCAATTTGGGGGTCCTTGACACGAAAGGCACACACTGCTCTACGTCCACATCTCCCTCCTTAACTCACCCCGAGACTTATTGGAGAACGGGGGAGTGCGCAGCACCGCAGGTGGTCCGAATGCCCCCCCCACAGACGTGAATCAACGATCTCTCCGGGTTATGGGGGTTTGCAGCCCCATGCAGACCCCTCTGTCAGGACCGTGCTGACTCACTGCGGTCAGTCACTGTGTGTGGTCAGTGCACGGCCGCTGTGGGGTCAGCATGTGTTCCTCAGAGGTCAGGAAGCAGCTCCAGTGAGGTCATGTTTTTGCGGCGATGTCGTAAACCGAGAGGAGAGATGAGGGTTCTCAAAGTGGGGTCCGGGGACCCTTAAGGGTCCTTTTTAGGGCAGTGGTTCTCAACCGTTTCTGGATCAGGTCCCACTTTGAAAATCTTGAAAGCGTTCGCGGGTGGACCGTGTGCATTGTCAGAGCATGTTTGTTTTAATGATCAATCAATCAATTGTGTTCTAGCTTTAAGCTTGGATCAATGGAACCAACGTAGTGCAGGCCTACTTTAAAGTTTCTTTTTCACAATGAAAACTATTTTTTAAAAGTTTTTAAAGGAAAAATATCAACTATTAATATATCAACTTTTATCCATAATTTTTTTAATGTCGTATTTTCAATAACTTATTTGGGGGTCCACTTGCAATACCTTTGCCCCGGCCCACAGGTTAGGAGCTAGTGCTTTAGGGGGTTCCAGGGGGTCCCCAGCTAAATTATTGATGGTTTCGTGCTGCGTACCGAATGGACCCTTACAGGTCTGTAACTCTGAGAGTGTACAAATGGAACCAAATGGTCCCTTACAGGTCCCTTTGGTTGCATTTGTACACTCTGAGAGTATATTAAACGTTGTAATAAGTTGTCATACGTAATTATGAACATTTATAACGAGTGTTATAATGCCTTATAAGTGCATTATAATGCGTTATAAATGTGATTATAATGCATTATAGACGCAACCTTTAAGTAAAGTGTTACCCAACCATTAGTACTATTATATAACTGATCCTTCTAGAGGCCTCCTAAAGACATCTAAAGGCGCCATCGCTCTGCTTTAAGGGATACCCTGAGGAGCAAGGAGTGAAGAAAGATATGACATGGGCCAGTTGAGATATAGCGAAGGATCTGTCGTGGAGTTGGCGTAACCTTGACAAACAAGTGTTGGCATTTTTACCGCAACCATAAGTCAGGGTCAGAGCACCTTTGAAAAGCCATGAGATGGAATGTGTGTGATCTTCAAATCATGACAGCCGGCACCCAGTGAGTCATGTCTATATCTCAAATCAGTGGTCGTAGACCTTTCTACCAATGAAGGGAAAGAAATACCTCAAAAGCTAATTAAAGGCAAAGTCTAGTCTATTATCAAGGCCCCAAAATTTCTGTACTAATTAAAAGCCGTGAGTATTTATACTCCCAATGTCTTCAACCCAAGTGCATACAGCTGCAGTTCTAACAAAAACAAAATTGAGAGATAAACAACGTGCTTCTGACTGTCCATCTCCTGTATGTATCGTCTCTGTCTGGTGGAAACCCCATATGTCCAAAACCGTTACTTTTCAGGATTCAAATTCTAAAATGGCAAAAGTAGCAGATCTACATGAAACGTGTCGCTTTTGCGCCACATTTCGAGCTTGCGGATCTGCTACTTTTGATATGTGTGACGCTGTAGTGTGGTCAAGTAGGGTATTAATTTACGAAAAAACACAAAAAGTTAGAATATGGAGATAGGAGGTTTCTGACCGACAGCGACGATATTATCTCAGCATCAGCAATACTCTCGCAGTGACCCATCTTCCCATCTGCCAGTTAGTTAATAAAACCCTTTCTGTCTGAGGATGAGTCAAATTCTATTTCTGTCTCCTGCTGGCTTCTGCTGTGTCTGTGAACATCTTGAACATCAACCTCAGCTATTGTCAGGCGGCCACCATGTGTATACGACTCGTCGCTCAACACATGCCTTTGATCTTCGTACCCAGTCAGAATAAAATAATACAAATGAAAAGAAGCATTTTTTTCCCCGTCGTTGTTGGGATACGGAAAGTCCCTGAAGGATAAAAGAAAATGATTCCCTTTTACTTTTGGCTGTCCACCACATAGTAAAAAACTTAATTTAACTCGGACGAGTGTACAAAATGGACCATTGTGGGTCCATTTGGGTCCATTTGCACACTCGTCTGAGTTAAATGAACTGTGCAATCTACTTAGTTACTTAACACCACCCCCCCCCCCCCCCCCCCCCCTTCTCTTCCTTGTATTCCCTCAGACCCCCATGAACCAGGCGTCCACGCGCTCCCACTGTATCTTCACCGTGCACTTGTGCGGCCGTGAGCCGGGCTCTGCCACCGTGCGGCGCTCCAAGCTCCACCTGGTGGACTTGGCCGGCTCGGAGAGGGTCGGCAAGACTGGCGTGGGCGGGCACCAGTTCACTGAGGGGAAGTACATCAACCTCTCTCTACATTACCTGGAACAGGTCAGACACCACATGATTCCTCAAACCTTTTATAGCTCGAGACCCCAAAAGAGATTTTTTTTTAAATATCTATCACGTAGGCTTTGGTTTTTATAACCATTTACCCTGTATTTCAGTGTTTTCAAGATATGTAAAATTATACCAAGTAAGTACTGTAATTAAATTCATCAGTCTGATGGGGACCAGCCCTGCGACACAGTTTAGTTAGTGTCAGTAGGTGTATTAATATTGATTAACGGTGTAATAATGATCCTGTTGGAACGCGTCACACAGTCTTCCAGACATTTAATTTCTCCAGGTCAGGTATTCCATGCCACCGGTGATGGAAGAAGTACTTGTACTTAAGTAAAAGTATCAAAACAGCAATGTACAAACATTATAGTACAGCGATGTAGAAAATAGCAGATCTACAAAGCTCACAAAGGCTATTTTCAAGTAGCCGAAGTATATATAGGCCTGAAGTGGTTAATGTATATTTTGTTATAATAATCTAAATATACAAAGTAACTAGTAACTAAAGATCTCAAATGATTATAGTGGAGTAAAAAGTACAATATTTGCCTCTGAGATGTAGTGGAGTAGAAGTAAAACTGTTGACATTTGGAAATACTCCAGTAAAGTAAAAATACCTCAGAATTATACTTAAGTACAGTACTTGAGTAAATGTGCTTAGTTACTTTCCACCACTGCATGGCACCGTGTCTTTTCGGCATCTTTCGTTTACACGTCACCTCTCTTCCATTCTCCCCCTTGTGCTTGTCCAGGTGATTATAGCCTTGTCAGAGAGGAACCGCACCCATATCCCCTACAGGAACTCCATGATGACCTCTGTGCTGAGGGACAGCTTGGGGGGGAACTGCATGACCACCATGGTCGCGACCGTCTCCGCGGACAAGAGGAACCTCGATGTGAGGACGTGGCCACCGTATAGGCGCCTCATCAGGCCATAATGCTCACAAACAAACACTCACTAAAGCATGGAGAAGCAAGGCTACCCCAAGCACAGTTAACCACTGAGAGCCTTGGTTCAGGGGTCTTCAACAGGGGGGTCCAGGACCCCTAGGGGGTCCTCAGAGTTACTACAGGGGGGCCGCCAAATCTTTGTGCGATAGGAACCTTTTTCTTTTCTTTTTTTTTACATTAACCAGTTGAACCCTAGCATCTCTAGCCTGAGGGGAACATCAGCGTTGTGAGCTTGTAGATCGGCTATTTTCGGCAAAGAGGTTTGGTGTTGGGGGGGGGGGGGGGGGGGGGAGCAGACCAAGTACACATTTTCCAAGTATTTAGGGTTTAAGTGGTTAATTGTCTGAAAATGCACATTAACATGAATCCAACGCAACGCTACACATTGATAGTTGCTGTCAAACACGTCTATTAAATCTATCTATTAAATCTATGAAAAGGTTTAATCTGCAACACAATTTTATACAATATGTAGTGCTTCATCCCTCGCTCAGCTAAGCCTTCACGTTGAAGACCCCTGCCTTAGTTGTACTGTACGACTAATAGTGAAAATAGCAGATAGCTATTTTTGAAAATTAGTTTAAAAAATAAATGTTTCGTCCCAAAATGGGGACGACAGGGTTGAACACAGTTAGCTCCATTTTCCCATTAGCAGATTCAGTTGTAGTCAACCATGACTCCCCCTCTGCGTAATTAATTCTCTGCATTAGTTATTCTATTTTTGTTTTCTCACAAATATAAAATGTAGGACGGGTTACAGTATGTACTTACAGATGCAGAAACGAGGCACATTGAAAGGGCTGCAAACCACGTCCTGAACCTCAGAATATAAAGTTCCACTGTGATGAATGAATTAACAGTTAAATGGGGAAATACTGTAACTTTTTTCTATAGAGCTGCCCAACATCAACTAATGCTTGCTTTATTAATTAACACGTTAATATAAAAAACATATTAAAGTGAGCGTTAAAGGTCCATTCAGTTTCACCCTAATGATGACATACTGTACTGTCCTACCCTCAGGAATCCATCTCTACGTGTCGTTTTGCCCAGAGAGTAGCTCTCATCAAGAATGAGGCATTACTGAATGAGGAGCTGGATCCTGCACTGGTGAGACAGCCAGACACACACACAATCACACACACACACACACACACACACACACACACACACACACACACACACACACACACACACACACACACACACACACACACACACACACACACACACACAGCACTTCGCTACCAGTGCCATAGCTTGAACCACACCGTCACACCACAAAGGCATGACTTAATGGGGCCGACACGCTATGGCCAGACCCCTCCACGCAGCTTCCAAACCCTAAAATTGATCAGTGAATAATTTGCAGGGAGGATCCATCTGCTAACTGCAGCCATAAGTGCAATCCACCATGTCCTTGAGTGTCCTCACTGGACTTCCAGGACCAAATCACTTTTTCCAGCATCAGACAATCATTTGGGGAAGACAGTGTTTTTTTTGGGGTCTTTTTTTTCCACCTCCTGCACGTGGATGGCTTGGTATTTAGATAGCTCGATGGGCCTGTTTGCATTCTCTCTCTCCTCTTGTTTACATACCCCTGCCTCTGTTATGGCATATTTTACCCCAGTATACCTCAGTGCTTCTCTCTGGGACGTGTCCAGCTGGATACCGGTGTGTGTGTGTGTATATGTCTAGACACGCATACACGTAAGCTACACGGATAGATGCACACCTCTTCAAACTCACTCCAACGCGGTGACATGAGGACACAAAGCACCTCTTCACTTTACATTCCCTCTACATTGCTCTCTCTCTCTCGCCTATTTATCATACCTGACACACCTGCTACTGTTGTCTTTTTATTGGGTATTTTGTTATCTTAGATACCAATGGACCGGGAAAGACAGGAAAAGATAAGGGGACAAAATGATGTGTAAAAACAAAGGTTGTGAGCCAGACTCAAACCGAAACGGTAATTTGACAATAGCGGTCGCGGGCCTTATCCCGCCGACCCAGTGGGATGCCCATTATCTCTCTTTGACTCTTCCTTACTTCCCCTGGGAAAGTATGCTGGGAAACAGAGACCTGGCGGTTGGTGTTTGGGCCCCCTTTGTCCCCTGGGAGATAATACAGTAGTAGTAGTAGTAAGTAAGTCATCACCATTATACCCCTTCCTTCCCCCTCCTGCCAGGATCTGCCTGGGGATCAGCTGTTACTGTATTACTGCACAGGGGTTTGGCTGGCCACTTGCAAACCCTGCAGAGGTATTTTTAAGAGAGTCTGCGGCCGGCCCAGTAATTGTGCCGGTGTCTGGCTGTTCCCAATTGGGTCCGGCCCGGTTACAGCTTCGGGCAAACCCGGCTCCACGGGCAAGCTCCTTGACTCTGTTTATGGCTTTTCGGTAGTGTTTCATATTTTTTTTCTCCTTATTTTCTCTCTCTTTCTCTGTCTTTCTCTCCCTCTCTCTCTCTGTCTTGCAAAAAAAACAGAATGAATGCAGCGGTAGAGTTTGCAGAATCAGTTGAGATCATTCATCATGGTCTGAGTGGGGGGGGTGACACTCAAACTCTCGTTTTGGCCCCTCTGTGTAAGAAGGCACGCTGTCTACTGGGATTGACCTGCTCTGTTTTACCTCAACGGTCTGAGGGGAGTTCCTTTTTTGGTACCTATACTGTAGACCAGTGGTTCTCAAAGTCCAGGGTTCCTTGAAGGGCTTCCAAATGGACTCTTACAGGTCTGAAACTCTGAGAGCGTACAAACGGAACCAAATGGACCCTTACGGGTCCATTTGGTTCCATTTGTACACTCAGAGTTATGGGGGTCCTTGAAATAAAAACAGTTTGAGAACCACTGCTGTAGACTGTATGGGCTAGAAGGTATGCATGTCCCCCGTGCAAAGTCCTTTAACCATTCAGTTGAAAACGGGGGAAGAATAAGGTTGTGTAAGATAGCAGAGATTCCTTGCAAGAAGTCAGCGACGGATCACCGAACCATATTAGGTCGGTTACCGTCCTCCAACAGAAGCGAGGCCAATGTTAATCCTCCACAGAGACTGGACTAATCCTGGTTCCCCCGGTCATGGGAGGAGAGAGAGAGAGAGAGAGTCAGCACTAGTCTTGTCTGCCAAGGCACTTCCACCACCTTCGCCATGCCGTTTATATCTGCCTACGCCTTCGGCCAAGCGGGACTAGGTTGGAAATTGCCTGGACTGTGTTGTTGCGCCAGGGATCGCTTCAGGGTTGTTCGAGTTGAGCTGAGGTGCCCGTCAAAACAGTTTTCCGTAATACCACACACCCACCACAGGGGTTAATGATAGTTGATCTCATGGTGTTGTTGGTGGTGTTGTTGTGTACTTCAGCAGACGGGAACAGCGGGCTGTGTGACCCTGTGCGACCTGTACAACCCCCCCCCCCATGCCAACACACACACACACACACACACACACACACACACACACACACACACACACACACACACACACACACACACACACACACACACTAACGTTGTCCTGTCTAAAGGAGACAGGCCTGATTAGTGCATACCTGTGAGTCAAACAGAAGCCCGTTTTCTAGCCTGCCAGAGAGACGTGTTTGGGAAGTGGGTGTGAAAATTCCTGCGGTCGGTCGCACTCCATACGTCCCAGGCCTCCCTCCTTCGCTGTGGAAACGGGGCTGAGGTGAGGGGAAGCCGGCACCGCTCGTTACTGTAGCGGCGGGTAGGTCCAGTTACTCACCAAGAGCGCTCATCGCCCTCGGCTGTCCACAAAATGAATGCCGTGCACAGAACGCACAGCCCATGTGTTCCTGTTTTGTTGTGGGCGAGAAAAAGGGCCTACGTTTTTGGGTGCAGCAGCAGCAAAAAAACATGTCTCCTTCATAAAACAAGGGGCCCCGTAATAGCACCTTGTTTGTGAGTGGTCTGCAATATAATACACGCATTTGAAGTTTCACATGCGGAGTTTGCAGATTACTGTAGTTTGTGTGTGTATGTGTGTGGACAATATTTCTGCACAGGGAGGTTATCTGCTCAAAAAACAAAAAAAAGAAACATACAGACCCATATCGTCTCTGTCGGGTGGAAACCTCATATGTCCAATACTGTTATTTTTCAGGATACAAATTCAAAAAGTATCAAAAGTAGCAGATCTACAAGCTCAAACCGCGTCGCTTCGCACCACGTTTCGAGCTTGTGGATCTGCTACTTTTGATGCTTTTGTGTGACACTGTAGTATGATCAAGTAGGGCGTTAATTTGCAAAAAGTTAGAATATGGCGATAGGAGGTTTCTGCCCGACGGCGACGATTTAGTACACACCTCTTCAGGTTCACAGAGCCAATAGTTGTGCTCTAAAGTCTTCTTTGTTGTCAGCCACAACCGACTGAGAGACATTGAGTAAACAGACAAAAAAGAGATAATGAAAGGCAGTGTGAGAGTGAGTTTGCATCTAAAATGTCTTTGCTTGGTCTTTGGCATTATCATTACTGTCTTTAACTTTTTATCTGCTAGCAAAGGCCACCGTGGCAAACAAACATACAGGCCACCGTGATACCAGTCAAGCGGCAGTGCATCCCGCTGCCCCCCCCCCCCAACCTGGCATTCCAGAAAATCTGCTGACATCATCAGTCACATGGCCTGAGTCAGGTTTTATTCGGAGCGTTCGGTAGCCAGCTGTGGTGCTGTGGTACCAGCGTGGGCTCGGCGCGCCGAAATAGACTGCGACCGAGTCCGCCGACCAGTGACTGGCGGTCAGCCTTTGAGGACACAGCTGGGTGTATTACATCAGGCCATGGGTGTGTTGGTTCCAAAAAAGAGATACAGGGAGCGGCCATGGTGAGGGATGGTCAAATATGATATTCGGTGTCATAAAATATGATACAGGGTGGATTAGCTTTAGAAATGTGGCTTCTGCCCAAAAACCACACAGCCAGGACTGTTTCTTCTCAAAAACCTACTGGGTTTATGATGTCTGACTACTGGTGTTTGCCAGAAGTGTCGCGGCATTGCTGAGTTGGTTCACTTGGTCTGACCTTTCACCCGGGTCAACTTCAGTGACCCTTGCCTCCCTAGCAACTTTGTGTCAGTGACTCTGTCACTTAGTTGTCATGTTCTGTTGTGTTTGTCTAATGTCTACTGCCACTGAGACTGTTCCAGTCTCACAGTCTGCCTTGGGATTGTTTGGGTTCACTTGGGTCTTGTAGAGATGGATAACAGGATATTTTGTCCAAGAGAAAATAAAAAATAATATACTGTATGTCATTGTCTGCTCGGCCATATACTGTACAGTACATTAACAGACCGTTTTCCCGCTAGTGGATACATTTTTAGACTTCATGTTTGTTTACATTTGTCCAAAGTTATTCAAATGTTGCCAGACTTACCTGAATAATTGGGTCGGTGTTGGCCAAACATAATTGCACCGTTTGCCAACCATAACTGCACCATTAATAACTCACAGACATTTGAACATTTGTTCAGAAAATCTATTTTTGAGACTTTTCAAATCAGTATGTGCTTTTAATGCATTAATACGCAACGATAACTTAGACAAAATATAACCACACAATAAGGTTAACTGTGTTGGGTTAGCTATCTCAAGCAAGTTGTAACTCCCTGGAAGTTTTTTATATCGTACGACGTACGCAAATGAATGGCTTCCTCGAAAGTGTACCTTATAGTGAGTCATACTAAACGTGCTTGTAAACATATCCTTTAACCACATGAACACTAATGGCACTATTCAACGAATGTCAAATAAACAAACCTGTAGAATGGCGTTTTTCTGCGAAGAGATTTGGTGTCGAGGGAAAAAGTACAGTGGGGTACATTAAGTGTATAGGGTTTAAGTGGTTAAATTGTGATATGACTGATATGATATCTTTAGACTGGTTGTTGTGTAGGCTATTTTGCTGTTGATGGTATAATCTGATGAAGGATGGCATCATATGATCATATTATCTTACTTACACAGTAAGTGTATCCACTGTTCTGAGAACCTCTCCCATTTAGTCATTTTAGGCGTCTAATTCATTTTCTAATGCCGTGAATGTCTGCACTGTGAGAGCGGTGGTTTTAAGTTGCTGCGTAAATAATAATACGTCAGACATATTACAGTATTTTATTATTATTCTATACAGCACCAATTTGGTTGGTATGCGACCTCTGTGTCAGTGCTGCACTAACACAATTTCACATTGACAAAAATATACAAATAGCATAATTGTGTCTGCCCATGACAGTTCACAGGCCCTCGTTAAGACTGAGCTCTGGGCTGGTGGAATATTATTAAAAAACAAGGAAAGACTAAATTCCATAATTGATTGGTCCGTGTCCCAACTAGGCCAAACACTGTCGTCGTAGGGATCAACCCGTTGTAGCTACTATTACATAGCATAACTTCAGCCTTGACCTGAACTCACTAATCTTGCATGTGCGAGCCTAGGCAGCTTAGATGACAACTGCTCCCCTCCCCAGGCTGCCATGGAGCCGTTTAGGCATTGACCCCCGGATGAAGAAAGAGGGAGTACCACAGGCTTATCTCTTAAAAGGTCAAAAGGTTACATCTTAGAGACAGGGGGGACAGCCCTGGACACACTTAATGTTTGGTCGACTCTCCTTTCATGCCTCAAATACTTACCGCGATAAAGTCCACCACATACATAAAGCTGCCAGGGTTCCTAGACATTCCATTCCACAATCTGTTTCATCAAAAAATGGCCATCTTGAAGTTACCACCGCTCAGCAGGTAGGGGAATGCGGTATCTGGGGGAGACGGCTTAACAAATGTCCCTCTGTCTGCTCGAAGAAAGGGGGAATTGCATTTCAGGCTGTTTATAAAAAAACAAAGGCAAACTCTTTTTATGATCTGGAGTCATATCGCTTCTCTGCGGATCTCGACTCTGACATTAATGTGCATTCTTTCTATTATTACAGTTTCTATGCAAAGATGACTATCTAAGTAAGTACTCCCCTAAAGACTGCTTTAAGAGGCTGTGTCTGGGATTGGTGAAATATTCCGCTTTTTTAAATATATATATATATACAGTAACTGGACCCGGCCAGTGGTTACCGACGGCAACCGGCCCGTTGGCCGGGCTTGCAAGCCTTAACTAAACACGTGCGGACAGACAGCGGCAGGAGGTTTTATGTGTTGCTATTCGCCACCGTATAGCTGGCGAACGCTATTTTGTGTTTTTGTGCGGTATCGATGGCTTCCTGGGCTGTCTTGTCGGAGCATCCAGTTGTCTGGAACCGCTTAGGTTTGTCCTCAGAATGCATCGCAAAGATAAGCCGCAAAATCATTTTTTGGGAGGATTCTGTCATCAGCTGGCAGTGTGTGTGTGTGTGTGTGTGTGTGTGTGTGTGTGTGTGTGTGTGTGTGTGTGTGTGTGTGTGTGTGTGTGTGTGTGTGTGTGTGTGTGTGTGTGTGTGTGTGTGTGTGTGCGTGTGTGTGTGTGTGATTTATGACTTGCACTGCAGGGTGCAGTATACATTTAATATTGTCTTATTTGAAAATGTCTTCCCTAACTGTGCTTTGTACTTACATGTGTACGTGTGTGTGTGTACGTGTCTGTCCATGTGCATTTACAGCTGATAGTGCGTATGAAGAGGGAGATCCAGTCTCTGAAG
This sequence comes from Gymnoscopelus braueri, assembly GCF_963280865.1. Taxonomy (NCBI): domain Eukaryota; kingdom Metazoa; phylum Chordata; class Actinopteri; order Myctophiformes; family Myctophidae; genus Gymnoscopelus; species Gymnoscopelus braueri. Next base: position 40,401,326 of record NC_137621.1, on the reverse strand, counting down.
GAAGAACTCTCCATGGTCACAGGCGAGCTGAGAGAGGAGCAGCTGACTCCTGAGGAGATCCAGAAGTACGTCGTCCTCCTCCTCTGACCACACAGAGCATCGGTCGGACATTATGCCACGCTTACACTTGATGATGCTTGATGACTGGCGATGCTCCGTGTCAAACATCACGTCAATAACGCTTCATTACTCAACATATTCACATAGCCTATACATCAGTCGTTCTGAAACTTTCTTGTGCCAAGGACCCCCAAATTGAATTGTATTTGGCCGTGGACCCCCCCCATCTGAAAATGTTTTGTGCCTGGGACCTGCCACAAGAGAAGATTTATGTTAAAGAAATTCAAAATTATTCAACATTTTCCAAACATCCAAAAATCTAAAATAGCAGATGTACAAGCTCGCAGCGTGGCACAAAGTGATACACTGTGAGCTTGTAGATCTGCTATTTTTGAATAGCTAACGCATACAATATGGATAGAGGGGTGAAAATTATTGTGATGCGACGTTAACCACTTTTGGTCCCCGGACCCCACTTTGAGAACCTATGGCCCACATGCTACCAGTCTGCCCTGAGACTTGGAGGTCTGGGTTCGATCCCCCGCCGGGTCATACCAAAGATTCTAGAAATGGCACACGATGCCTCCCTGCTTGGCACTCAGAATCAAGGGTTGATTGGGGGGTAAGTCCCTGCAACATACTAGCATCATGTCCAGGGGGAGTACTTGTACATCAAGCTGCCTCGTGCTACAGAAACAGGAAATAGGCTCCTGCCCTATGGGCCTCATGGCTCGGCAAGGCTTACACCTACAGTACATGCTCCTGACCAAGAGTGTCGACATAACGGCTCATGAACAAACGCCCGCAATCCAGATTTGAGGATGCCACATGAAGCCAGAACGTAATAAAGCCATTTAAAGTCACCATAGTTGTTCTGGACGACCTGGGAAGGTTTTTGTTTTTGGCACGATCGTTGCTTTTGTGTGTGTGTGTGTGTGTGTGTGTGTGTGTGTGTGTGTGTGTGTGTGTGTGTGTGTGTGTGTGTGTGTGTGTGTGTGTGTGTGTGTGTGTGTGTGTGTGTGTGTGTGTGTGTGTGTGTGTGTGTGTGTGTGTGTGTGTGTGTGTGTGTGAACAGTAGCCCTCGGCGAGCCAGTCATCTCAGGACAGTGAGGACGGGAATAGGCCTGCGCTGGTCCCTGTCAGCCCTCCAAAATGTTTACAGCTAGAGCTCAGACTCAAAGAGGAGAGGAGGTCCTCCTTTTTTTAGGACACTAATTTGTATTTGTCATGCTTTAAGACTCGGAGACTCTACCGGGTAAATATGTATTTCTGATTTATTGCTATGTTCGGGGGTTTGGGGTTTGTCGAAAGCGCCCACATGGCTACGCGTCGTTGCTGAGTTGAAGGCTCGGCTCACTGATGCAGAACCGTATGTAATGGCGTTCCCCCCGAGGCTGTAGCTCAGCCAGGACGGCTATTTTATTGTCGTTGCACTCAAAAACGGTACAGAAAGGAGCCCAGTCAGTGAGGGGCCAGAGATCAAGCCAGAGGTTCCATTAAGGACTTGGCACACGCTGCCTCCAGTGCTGATGTCTTTACCGCTCCCTAGTCCTCGCTCAGGCCGTTTTTTTTTATTATTTCCCCTTCACCCCAGTCGTGCGCCCCCCCCCTCCCCCCTCCCCGGTTTGTGGTGGTTAGCCCACGCAGGGGGGTGTTTAATGATGTCTGTCGTGACCACATTCACTGACATGCCGACTTTTTATTTAATGATCTCCTCTCTTGGATTATGCTTTGACATTGTCCCGAGTGGCAAATTGGCGGTGCATGCGAACGTTTTCCTGCATGCCGCCGCGTTTGTTTTCGCATTTCCAGAGCTAACATAATATCAACAGCCATACAACGGTTGACTTCCCGCACTCGTGTTCTCCATAGGCAATCGTCCTTGCTGTCTGGTGCAGCCCAGTATTTTAGTATCCGTTCATTCAATGAAACGCAATAAAATCATCAATGTTAGTGTATCCATTTGTAACTCAGAGTTAAATGAACACTGAGGATTCTGCTGTATATACACAGAATGGCCTTACAGTCGGTCAGAGATAAACAGGAGGTTTCTTTTTTTATGTCTTTTATCTAAACATTATATCCAGTCATTTGCTAATCCTCACATCATCTCACACTTAGGCAAAGTCGTTACTTGGAAACAGTTGCATTGTGGCTTTTTGAAGCATGAGGGCTTCTTTCTCTCCTCAAATATTGTACATGGCATTAGTAGGACATTCTCCAGCTCGGGCTTCGTATCGAGAAGCCCCTGATGACTCGCAGGGCCTTGAAATAAGAGCGCAGCGTTTGTTTTAAGTCCTACCCGTCAGTGTAAACGTTGCGTGTCTCAATCCCTGGGTGATGTTCTAGTGGAAAAGTGAAGACCGCACGTTGTTCGTGCCTACATCGGATCCCGTCTGGACCGGTGCCCTCTTCTCTGGTCTTTTCCAGTGGCCGCTTTTCCAGATCTTGGAAGAACCAATGTTTGGACTATCATCTAGTGATAGTTTATCAACAGGGCCAGGCAGTGGTGGAGCTGCAGCACATGTTTAAGTAAATAGTTTTCTTTGACTGGGACCAAGTTTTAAACATCAGAGGTTTCAGCTTCAAATATAGATCTTAACTGTTGGAGTGCCTGAGCACTCCGTGGTGATGACTGATGACGTGGAGGGGGGAACCGCAAACTGACATGTTGCCCTGAAATTGATGCCCTACTCGATTATACTACAGCGTCACACAAAAGCATCAAAAGTAGCAGATCTGCAAGCGCAAAACGTGTCGCTTCGCGCCGCGTTTCGAGCTTCTAGATCAGTTACTTTTTGTAGCTGATCTACAGCTGATCTACTAGCTGTATGTTTGAATTTAAATCCTGAAAATAACAGTTTTGGACATATGAGGTTTCCACCCGACAGAGACGATATGTGACATTATATGTACAGTTTGTCTTTCCAGTTTGTTAATTTTGAAGCAATTTCAATTCTTCAAGATACATTGTGTGTGTGTGTGTGTGTGTGTGTGTGTGTGTGTGTGTGTGTGTGTGTGTGTGTGTGTGTGTGTGTGTGTGTGTGTGTGTGTGTGTGTGTGTGTGTGTGTGTGTGTGTGTGTGTGTGTGTGTGTGTGTGTGTGTGTGTGTGTGTGTGTGTGTGTGTGTGTGTGTGTGTGTGTGTGTGTGTGTTTGTTTTCAGGTTGGAGGAGTTAGTGAAGGTCTATCTGGATGACCCAGACCCTGAGGTGGCCCTGGCTTTGGGACCGGACATGAGAAAAATACATCACTGCTTCTATTTGCTCAAGGTACTGTATCCTCTTCCTTCAATAAAAAAAACGTTGCTCTTTTATTTAACCCATCATAAGACCTGAGGACAATTCTACAAATGCCTTCTAAATCAGTAGTTCTCAAACTTTTTCGTGCCAATGATGTTGCTATACAGTGTATATAGATAAAATCTTAAGTGACACAGATGCTTTCCTGGTTTACTCTGTTAATTAATTAATTCATAAATTTTATTGGAAGTAAACCCACTTACATAAAGATTACATAAAGTACCCTTCTGTCTCTCTGTCTATAATAAGTGTCTGTAGCATGTACTGTACCATTATGGAGATACAGTGACACCTGTGATTATTTTCACACACAAGCATGAAAGGAGACTGGTGGCCAGCTGACCACTCACTACTTTTAAATGGCGCCCCCTTCTGACCTGTTTTTTGAGGTGCATTATTCTCTTGGTCCTCCTCAGTCTACCACAGCATCCGTCTACTTACTGTATGATGACTGTTACAGTACTTTCTGGTCACTGGAACTCACCATAAACGTTACCAAAAGTTTAATATAAACATTAAACTTGTTTTTCTTTCTTCTTTTTTTATGTTTGAAAATGTTTGCTTTACCAAAAATAAGGATGGTTAAAAAAGAAGTGGTTAACCTATACACTTTAACCTTGCCTTTTCTGGACAGTTCTTTTTCCAAGTTATTTTTTCATCAATGGGTTTTCAAAGACCCAATTTCTTCGTGCTAATTTTCTGACTCTGCGGCTTGGCCAGGAAGTAATAACTCTGTGCCTTTGGCCAGAAAGTGACAACCTGTTGATTTTCCCATGGCCCGGCTGGAGTCTAGACAGTTCAGTGTTTGCCGATTTTCTTTTTGTCAGCTAATTAGACGTAAGGTGTCAAATGTTGACGCGTTCTCTCTGAGGTCCTGAAGTATGTGTATGTGGACCCGCCGGCGCACAATTCTCACCACTGCTAAGAAACTATGCCACTCAGTGTTGCTAGGTTTTGCTGAGAAATAAGCAACCGGGTCTATGAAAATGAGCCCCAAAGAAGCGGCTGGCAGTTTAACCACTTTTAAACCTAAATACATCGGCTATTTCAAAAATATCAGATCTACAAGCTCACAACGCGTCGCATCGCGAGCTTGTAGATTTGCTATTTTCAAAAATATAAATACAAATATTTTGAATATTTATGAAACATTTTTACTACGCAAATTTTGTATGGGGGGTCCCTGTCACAATATATTTTCAGTTGGAGGTCAGCGGACAAATGGACCTACATATTAATTTGCGGGTTCTTGAGATGAAAATGTTTGAGAACCACTGGTTTAAACAACATTAGGAAGCAAACCATAGACTGTAAAAAAAAAATCTGCTGTATCTCCCAAAATGCTATTGGCTGCAACCACAGCGAGGGCATGTCTTCACACGGTAGAACCAGTAGAAACCCTTGAAACATACCCTACTTTATCATTCATTTTAAAATGAATGGGACTATAATTTACTAAACGCTTATTATGATGATTTAAAAAAGACTTTAAACTAGCGATTGAAAACATATAGTGTTTATGAAAATGTTTACTAAGGTAATAAAATCAAGTGTAAAGGCCGCCCAAAACCTCGTTGACTTCTATTGAGAGTATATTGTATTGCGACCGGTAGAAGGTGAAATAGCGACATCTGCTGGGCCATTAGGAACTGCAAGCTGTTGGAGAACCCGGAAGAGAGCTTCAATTCCAGCTCCGGGGGTTTGCCCCTTGAAGCAAACCCAAATAAACAACTACACTTTAGAAACAAGCCCCAAAAAATGCAACCCGCAACTACCAATATTTACAAGCGACTTCACATAAAAACAAGCACAAAGTTGCTTATAATAAGCGGACATGGCAACCCTGATGCCAACGTATTCGTCACTGCTCACATTTCCACTGCAGACTTGCTCTCATTCATCTACAGTACAAGTAATGTATTCAAAGCTGAATATGTTTTTCTTAATACAAAAAAAACCAAGTGATTTTAACAAAATAACTGTGATTGAAATGTAATCAAATGACTGTCATCAAATAAGCGCAGAGAGTTGTAAATTACAGAGAGGAATTTGTTTAGAATACAACTTTTGGTAGACCCATCCATCATGAGAACATAAATAAACAATAATTATATAATACCACATGTAGTTTCTTAAATGGCAGATGTCAGACTTCCTGGTGAGAAAATTACCCTGCTATGTACAGTATGAATATTACGGTATTATTTGCAGGGAATTGAAGCTGATCCCAAGTTCTGACAGTACCTCGGTAGACAAAGTAATGACTAAAATTAAACATGGGTTTTGCTGTGTACTTTGTGTGACTATATTTTCTCAGGTAGGAGTGGTGGGGATCATTATAACTTGGATATCGTCTTCGTTGGGTGGAAACCTTGTATGGCCAAAACTGTTACTTTTCTGGATTCTAATTGAAAAGTCTCAACAATAGCAGATCGACGAACTCAAAGCGCATTGCTTGGCTCCGCCTTTCGAGCTTGTAGATCTGCTACTTGTGATACGTGTGTGTGATGCTGTAGTATGATCAAGGAGGGCGTGAATTTACGAAAAAACACAAAAAGTTAAAATATGGAGATAAGTGGTTTCTGCCCGACAGCAACGACGCATTTCTTGGTTGGTTTTTAGCATTGATTCTCGTACAGTTTGTCAGCATTAATTTCTGTAGTCTCTTTCATGGTGTCAGCATGATAATGGTAGAAAACTCTTATTACGATTCTGTTTGGGATTATAGCTTCATGGCATAATTATTTGTATAAAAAAAGACTATTCAGCCGTTTCTGTCATTGTGGGCGACAGGCCGGCTCACCACTGCTTAAAACCACTTTAACCCCAGCATCCGTATTGTGGGGAAGGCTTTCACAGAAAATATCAGATCGACAAGCTCACAACGTGTCACGCTGCGACGTGTTGTGAGCTTGTCGATCGGCTATTTTCTGCAAAAACAGAAAAGACACTAGCATAGAGCCCTGAGGGACTCCGGTCAACCATATGGGGTTTTAGTGGTTAATGAATTGAGGTTGAATCAGTGTGGCGTTGTTGAGCGGAGCCGTTGCGCGGGGCGGGGCTCTCTCCTCTGGTTGGGAGTTGGAGCGGACCACCAGAAGCCATTCCCAGATCCCACTCCAGTGCTCTGTTTATCTCTGCTCCGGTTTGTTATGGTCCCAAAAAAATACTCCCATCTCCTTTTCAGTTTACATTCCTCCCTGCATCACCCCAGTCATACTTCGCTGATTCTCGGATCTGGCTTAAATTTCTCTTTTTTTGCATTTCTTTGTTCTTTTTTGTTCTCGTCTCTAAGCTGGCTCCTCTTGTCCATACCGATCTGTCCATCTGGCTGGCTTGTTTGTTTCTGTGTTTTTGCCGTCTATTTATCATTGTGCACGGTGTGCACGTTGTACATGTACATGTATTTTGACCTCAGTTTCTGCCTTGCTCTTGCATCTTCATCCTTTAGGATGACATTTAGTCCCAGAAAGTGTTTGAAACTCATCGGGTGAACTTTGTCACCCATTGAGGCAAATCTTCTTTTCTGTGCTTTGTCCGTGTATGTTCACATTCTTGTGCCTACAAGGACCACTTTTCAGAAGAGTACGTTCAACGTTCATTAACCCATTAAAAGCATCTGTGTCATTTTAGACTTTAGCTAGCATTTTTTCTTCTGGGGGTCCCTGGCACAAAACATTTTCAGATTGGTGGGGTCCGTGCTGCCAAATACATCTAATTTTGGGGGTGCCTCCTTGGCACGAAAAAGTTTGAGAACCACTGATTTAGAAGGCATTTGTAGAAATGGCCTCAAGTCGGCCTCAAGTTTTACTGGGTTAAAGAATGGAAAGGGCTGCGTTTTTTCTTTCATTCTTGACCAATGATACTAATGTCTTTTACTGTGCAGGTGATAATCCGGCAGAAGCTATCTGGTGGGGATGAGCGACAAGATGGGCAAGTCAGGGAATCAGAAAGCCATGACAGCCCAGAGCCAGCACATCTCACCAGGCTGAAGGAGATGCTGACACAACGTGACAACGAGATCAGTATCCTTTGGCCATTGACGGGAGAATATTGTTTAAACTTACAGTATATTTTTTCTGTACAGTATACGACTTAATATCGTTGCTGTCGGGCAGAAACCTCTTATCTTCATATTCTAACCTTTTGTGTTTTTTTTGCAAATGAATGCCCACTTGATCATACTACAGCGTCACACAAAAGCATACAAAAAAGCAGATGTACAAGCTCGTCTTTGCGCCACGTTTTGAGCTTGTAGATCTACTACTTTTGCTATTTTTTTATTTGAATCCTGAAATCCTGTATGAGGTTTCCACCCGACAGAGACGATATATTTTAATAGACCCCAGCCAGTGTAACTTTGCCATTGTTTAAGTCATACTGTTTCTGTTTGCTTTGGTTCAAATGTCCTATAATGTCTAACATACTGTGAAAAATGAAGTCTAATATGATATACAATAAGCTTATGACGACAGTATATTTTAGGTTTGAGCCTAAATTCAAATTTTATTGTTTTTTTTAACGGTCTAGCCAAACTATTTAATCACACTTACTGTTGAAGGCACAGGAACAGTTTAACTTCATTAGCAGAGAGATATTTAATCTGAACTAGGCCTACGGCTGCTGGTGGAATTACACGCTTGGAGCGCGGTGCTTTCTCAAACACATGAATTATGTAATTTAAGCAGGGCTGAAGTCCTCACCAGCCGCCCCCCCCTCCCCCCCAAAAAAATCCACACGGAATGTTTTTGGAATATGTATCTTCAAATACATCTTCCACCGTTAATGACAGCAATTACCGCTATTAATCATAATTGTTCTTGTCTAAAAGATGATATTTCCAATGGCTTTCGGAGATGATTTTTCTCTCCCCCCCTCTCGTGCCCCCCCCCCCACTCCCCCACCTCACCGCGGCTTCTCATTAGATCAGGGCACATTAGTCGGAAAATCTAGATGTCCACTTGATTGTTTAGCCGCAAAAAAACTCATCTCTCCAAGACAAATAGGATATTATCGTGGAGATATTTCACCGTGGTGTGTCTTGGAGCTAGGCACGTGTAACGATTTGAAAAATCCTTCAAAATGTGACATACAATTAGCTACACCCTTCCCCAACAGTGGTTGCTCTATACATAATGCAGACCTCTTGACGAAAATTGCCGCTGTATGGGACAGATTATCTTTGATGCACGTTTCAATAGTACACACACACACACTGTATTTTTGGAATGTATAGCAAAGGCCTGTTATACGCTACAGACGCCGTACGTATTATCTCTCTATCACAGTTATTATTGTATTTGTTTTCACGATGAACGTCTTGCAGATGTAAACTCGCCGTTCCTCGCAGTAAGGGTGGTCTGGCGTTATGGGATGTGGTAATCATCCCCTCGTCAGCTCGGCCGGCGTGATGATGACATCACCTCCAGTGTCTATCTCCTAATAGCCACCTAGACCTAGAGCAAGGTTACAACTTAACCCATTCAAACCGGGAGCGCATCTGTGCAACCACTTTTTAAAAAAAAATATGCTCGGTGCCGCGCTATGAGCTTGCAGATCTGCTATTTTTGAAAAATTTTAAACATTTTTTGCAAATCTTTGAATACATATCTTTTTTTAAAGCGAACATTTGTAACTCAAATCTTTGCTTCTGGGGGGTCCCTGGAACAAAGCATTTTGAGATGGGGGGTCCGCGGCCAAATACATATCTAAATCCTAACAGTATGTTGCTATATCATTGGTGCTCCAACTTTTCCATGTCAAGGACCCCCAAAATGATATGTAATTTGGCCGCGGACCCCCATCTCAAAATATGTTGTTCCAGGGACCCCCAGAAGATCGGAGTTAAAAATGTTTGCTTTAAAACATATATATATACTGTATTCAAAGATTTGCACAAATCTTCCACGATTTCCCCCAAAATAGCAGATCTACAAGCTCATAGCGCGGCACTCCGTGCTGCGCTATGAGCTTGTAGATCTGCTATTTTTGAATAGCCAAATAAATCATAAAATTACACAGATGCGTTCCATGTCTTTATGGGTTAAAGCCCATATCCGTTTGCTAATCACCATGCTTCCCATGGTGTGCACTGCCCCACCACCATAAGACACTGGGCTGGGAGGCATTAGTTCCCATCCCACAGATCTCTAGCGATGCCAGACTGATGCTGTGTCTCCACAGGGTTCATTATGTGAGAGGTTCCCCTTGTGGAACAAAGCCACAAGTGGAGTCTTGGGCAGTGTTGCCACGTCAGCTTATTACAAGCAGTAATTTTTTTGGCTTATAAATATTGGTAGTTGCGGGTTGCGTTTTTTGGGGGGGGGGGGGCGGGGGGTTACTTATTTGGGCTTGTTTCCTAATGTTTTTTTTTCATGGCAAGGACCCCCAGATTAATATGTATTTGTCCGCAGACCCCCCATCTGAAAATATGTTGCCAGGGACACCCCATACAAGATTTGTGTTGTTAAAATGTTTTTAAAAATATATATTTTTTTGATCAAGATTTTTAGCCGTAGCCTAGTAGTCGTAGCTCGTTTTCATAGACCCGGTTGCGTATTTCTCTCGCAAAATCTGGCAACACTGGTCTCGGGTGTACCCTCTCCACCAGCCCTTGTACAGAGACTCCAGTGGGCACATGGTAATGGTTAGCTAAGCCCTACTGCAGAGATGACACACACATCCACCACAAACATTAGAACATGATGGTAGAGCAACAGGGCTGACTAACAAACAATGGGTGGATGCTCAGTAGAACATGATGCAGCACGGTGGCTCTCAAAACATCTACAATGCTGCAACCAGTGGTGTAAAAAGTACTCGCATCTTTTACTTATGTAAAAGTATCAATACTGCAATGTAGATATACTCTGTTACAAGTAAAAGTCAAGAATTCAAAATTTACTTGACTAAAAGTACAAAAGTATTGGTATCGAAATGTACTTAAAGTACCAAAAGTAGAAAGTACTCATTGTGCAGAATGTTCCATTTCACATGTTTTCAAATGTATAAAAATCTTAGCCGATCTACAAGCTCACAATGCGTCGCATCGTGGCGCATTGTGAGCTTGTAGATCTGCTATTTTCAAATGGCCGAAATGTATAGGGCTGAAGTGGTTAATGTATGTTTTGTAATAATAATCAAAATCTACAAAGTAACTAGTAACTTAAGTTTTCAAATAATTGTAGTGGAGTAAAAGTACTGAAAACTGGAAATACTCCAGTAAAGTAAAAAATACCTCAAAATTGTACATAAGTACAGTGCTTGAGTAAATGTACAGTACTTACTTTCCACCACTGCTCACTAGCACATCCGACGACATCCCTGCTGCTGCCTCACGTGCTGTGGTCTGTCATGAAGATAGGCCGTGACCCATAGGCCACCATGCCAGGGTCCACCTGCATCACCGCAAGCTTCTCTCCTAGCAGGTGACATTTGAGCGTGTTGAAGTCAAAGAACATGATATTGAGTCGTTGCCAGTCCCTGTAGGGCACTGGTTACCCAAAAGAGAAATTAGACGTTTGCCCTGGGACCCAAACTAGGGAAAATAGCAGATATACCAGCTCACAACGCGGCGCTTAGCGGCGCGTTGTGAGCTTGTAGTTTCTGCTATTTTCACTACTTCTTAAATGTTTTATTTTAATTTTATGGAAATTATTGATTTATTGTATTTGATTGATTCATGAAATACTTTTGAAATATGCTTTTGTTCTTTTTACATTTTCTCGCGAGCCATACAAATTGGTCCCGACCCACTGTTTGGTAAACAGTGCTGTAGGGGGTCAAGGTGGTCACTCACTAAGGGTCCCAGATGCTGCAGGACCAGTCGCTCAAAGGTCTTCATGACCTGTGATGTTCAGGCCTGTAGTAATAATAATGTTTCCTTTAGTAGAATAAGTACCAGATTGCAGCTTTAATAATGAACTACTGATTCTTTAGTTTAGTATTGATACTCTTTACTTCTGGGCAAAATGCCACATGGCACATTATGTTAAGAACCACTGCTGTAGTAACTTAAGTGTTTTTAGACTGCACATTAGAGAAGTTTATCCTTGATAGAAGTGGAGTTATTCAAACAGTACACATCAATATCTTTTTTTTCACTATCTTCCTACGGCCCCCCCATTACTACGAGGCTTGTGCTGCTGCATGTTTGGGCGACTTATCATAAACTAGCTTGACAATAGTAAGCCACTCACTTATTACCTTCGCAACTGCGAGTGGAGCCGAGGTGTAAATAATGGGAGAAGTTGGATGACAGTGATTCAAGAAATCTCCAAGAGAGTAACTTGTAACTGAGATCTCAGGTGGAAAAATGAATCGGTAGTAATAACAACCAGCAGGTTGTCCTCTTTTATTTTCTCTTGGCTCACATTAACTGTTGATTGTGTCCAAGAATGAGAGTTGGCTTCTACTGCATCATATTTGCCGGTTTGATATGGCGTGCAAGTAATGTGCAACGCCATGTTTATGTTATTGGCAGCGATCACCCAGATTCCTCCTAACAGTTCTGGCGATTGTGCGATATGCACTCTCACGTCAAGACATTATTACCCCCGATTCCCCTTCCCTCTAAATAATGTCCTGAAATTTATTGCTACGGCTTAGACAGGCCTTACTGTGTTCTCTTCCTGTAATCACAATATCCCCCCCTAGGTTACCAGTCATGTTGGTGGATATCGTTGCTGTCGGACAAAATCCTCTTATCTCCATATTCTGACTTTTTGTGTTTTTTCGTAAATTAACGCCCCTCTTGATCATACTACAGCCTCACACAAAAGCATGAAAAGTAGCAGATCCACAAGCTCGAAACACGGCGTTCGAGCTTACAAGTAGATCTGCCACTTTTGCTACTTTTGGACATCACCCGACAGAGAAGATATACTGTACTGTATTGGAGATATTTATTCATCTAGTACTTTTTTTCTGCTTCCAGGCTTTCAGGCTATTTTTCAGGCTTTCTGTTTTATTGGATGGGTGAAAGTGGAGATGACTGGAGGGTTGTGGGGGATAGGGGAAATAAATTAATTCCATGCAAGCAATCAGCTGAGCTCAACAGAAAAGGCGTTAATTAATTCAAAACCTTTTGCATGCAACAAGGTATGACCTTATTTTTCTTTTGTATGCTTTTCCTTTAAGCCAATGTTCATTGGGGTAAATCCAATTTCATTGATTTGGTTGCACTTTTGGAAGGTTGGCATTGGCATGTTGGTTGTAACACCACAAAGTAAAATTGGTAATTTGTCCATTTGTACACTCTCAGAGTTGAATTACCACTGAGGATCTTACTGTGCAAGAGGTAAAGCCAAAATGTTCACCCCAGAAAGCGGATGCTAGGGTTCATGTGGTTAATTTGCTAAGATCGTAAAGACTTGGTGTGGTGTGAACCTGTTCACATCATAACATGATGTTTGACGCAGTTCCACAGATATATGTTGTGAAAATAGCCGACTTTTGTAATATTTAACAATTTGGCCAATGGCAATGTTTGACAATTTTGTATAGTTATAGTCTTTTGGTTACTTTTGACATAGTAATTGTAATGGCTGGTGAATGTGTGTGACCCAAGCACACAGCAAGAGGAGACGTAGGTTTAGGTGAAGCCTGTGGGCGTATTTATTCAAGGTTTGTAGGGGAAGGGTAGTGGAGTGAGTGAAGGTGGTGTGGGTCGGTGGCTCCGTGGTGGCACAGCTCAGCTGGGGATCCGGAAGACTGGAGAGGAGAGGCAGGTTTAGTGACAAATAACCACTACGGGAGAACAACAGAAGGCTGGGGCTGTAACTGCGTAAAGTTGAACAGCTTGGAAAATAACAGTGTACGTCTAAATGGTGAACTAGCACTACAACTTGGAAAAGCTACACTGTAGGCTGGCCTGTACTTACGTGTTGTGTGACTGCAGATAGGACAGACTGGGCTTTTATAGTGGCAGCAGTTGATTGTGGAATGGAAGACAGGTGCGGAGATTGGTGAGGGAGAGCAGGTGTGCTGAGTTGAGCCATGGAGTAGTCAGTGAGGGGGGAGGAGCCGTGAATGTGAAGGTGATGAGGAGTGAGCCATAACAGTCTTAAAAGTCCTTAAATTGTCACTTTAGAAACGCGCAGATACCCTGTATACACTTATACTGTATGTTGGTTTGTTTACTGTTGAGTGAGAAAACAATGCTAATCATCTGGGGACCCCCCAAAATCACTCCCCACTTTGGGAACCATTGGTATTAGGCACTTCTCCCACTCTGACCTGAGAGGTTAACGCAATTGGAGTTTTATTTGAGACTTGAATCTTTATGGTAAGGCGGATTCTCTTGAGAATGGCTCTAAATTCAAATAATTGTTTCGGAATGTAAAGGGGACTTAATGAAAGCTGTTAGTGATTTAGGAGCGTTGCAGACACCAGTGTGGAAAAAGGCTACGCGCGTGATTCATCTTCAGAAAACATCTTTTACTTTGAAGTGCATCATGTGAACTCCTGGGCCCCTGAAATTGCTGTGATTAACCTCTTGGTATGGTATTATATGAGTGCATAAAATCTTCTTCAAAACACATGCATGCACACGTTTATTTAATCTACATAAGCATTCTGCAACAATACTAGCGATCCTCCAATCACCTTCAGTGTGGGACTCCAGGATGTCATGTTGTTCCCACGCCTTAACATCTTTCAAACCCCACTATAGCGTCTCTGTCGTGTGGAAACCTCATACTGTATCTCTGCTGTCCAGCGTGAACCTGCTAACTCCAAAAGGCTCATTGTTCAGGAAACGAAAAAACAAAATATACGTTTTTCAGGAAATTTCAATGAAAGAAAACCTTATATTTTTTAAAACAAAGCAATACTGCCTCATCAAAGTTGGTATAGTGACTTTATATATTGTCAGATACTTGCATGTGTCATTATATTATCAACACTTTACCCAAATCGCGGGTAAATCAACACTTTACCCAGCGTAAGTGGAGTTAGTAGTTTCAGACGAGCAGAAATCAAGCTGAAATGGAGTTAGGTCCACCATAGCTCCACTTGCTGCTGAGGGAGAGGTTTCAAAAGGGTACAAATTCCCAAAAGCTAACAATGGATCTCCAAGCTCACAATGCATCACAACAACGTGTGAATTAATGCCCTGATGCTTCATGACACTTATTATATAGGCCTACAATAATAAACAGGACTTTAAATATTACAATAACTTCTGCAAAGAGGTAGAACTAGCGCGGCAGAAAGGCTATGAACGCCTTTCTTCTTGTTACATTGCTCTCCTCATTAAACACTTCATAGATTTTAGAAATATAATGACTTGTTTTCATAACATCAGCGTCAGTGCCAAGTTTGATAAACAGGTACACATAGTTTTAACAGACTACGGGGAGTTTGTTTACGTGATCCTCCTCGTTCACTGCCCAGCGCGCTCTACTCATGCTGTGAAAAGGCAGCACTGGAGAGGAGAGGGGGGAGTTGTTTGTTTTTGACGGACAGTTTGAGGATCCAATGGAGTTGGGAGTTTTCGTCAGAGGTGCTTTTTAATACTTTTCATTGGTTCAAATGTTTTGATTTTTTACACAGACGTAAAGGGTGTTCAATATGATGATTTATGAAAAAGGAATGAAAATGGAGTTAGCTGGTTCGTCCTGGACACCGACGATATGTCCAAAACTGTGACTTTTCAGGATTCAAATTCAAAAGTTTTAAAAGTAGCAGTTTCCAGCTTGTAGATATGCTACTTTTGATGCTTTTGTGTGACGCTGTAGTATGATCAATTAGGGCATTAATTTACGAAAAAACACAAAAAGTAAAAATATGGAGATAAGAGGTTTCTGCCCGACAGCAACGATTTGTTATCCTGCCCAGCATATCTGGTTGTAATAAAACCTCATGTTCTCTTATTATTACTAGCACTACTTTAGTAGTTATACTGTACTGTTATGTTAACCACTTAAATCCAATGTACAGTACTTCGTTGACCAGGGTCCCCCAGGGGTCTGTACTTGGCCCCTCCTTTTTTCCCTCGTCACAGAAAACAGCCGAACTGCAAGCTCACTATGCGCTGCGTGAGCTTGTAGATCTGCTGGTTTTCACCAAATGTTTGCCTACTATGACATGCCCAGAAGAGGGACGCTATGGTTCATGAGGTTAATGTAGCAGTACATAAAAGTCAAGTCATTGAAGTATTGGAGGTTTTTGTGTATTTCTGGGACTTCTGGGACGTCTATTTGTGTGAGAGACACATATTGTGCCAATATTGTGAGAACACCACCATCTAAAGCAGTGTTTCTCAAACTTTTTTGGTGCCAAGGACCCCCAAAGTGATATATATTTGGCCGCGGAGCCCCATTGGAAAAAAATCTCCCAGAAGAGAATATTATTCAAAAAACACTTTCAAGATTTTTCAACAATTTTCAAAAATAGCAGATGTACAAGCTCGCAGCGCTGTGAGCTTGTAGATGTGCTATTTTTTAATGTAAACTTCAAACGTATAAATGGATAAATAGGTTACAATGATTGTGACGCTGTATGAACACATTTTGCTGGGGACCCCCTGGAACCCCCTCAAGGACCCCTGGGGGTCCCCGGACCCCACCTTGAGAACCAATGATCTAAAGAGCTTCCACTTGTAGGGGAACAGAGTCTGCCAAGCAGCTTGAACTTGTTTTGTGTCTACTGTTATGAAAATGATTACTGATTGAGTCAAATTGCTGTTCCCTTATCTGTTTACGTTGGTCTTTTCACAGCGTACAGTGCACTTGTCTGTTCTTATAAAATTGTGAATTGTACGTAGCTGAACATAGCTGCAAGTAAAAATTGGGCTTTGAATAGCTCGTGACTATGCGAGACCACCTTTATCTGGTCAGAGAGTGTGTGTATGTGCAGTTGTGCATGTGTGTACAGTGTGTGTTGTGTATACTGTATATTGTGTCTGTCGGGTGGAAACCTCATATGTCCAAAACTGTCACTTTTCAGGATTCAAATTCAAAAGTAGCAGATCTGCAAGCTCAAAAGGCGTCGCTTCGCACCGAGTTTCGAGCTTATAGATCTGCTACTTCTGATGCTTTTGTGTGGCACTGTAGTTTGATAAAATAGGGCGTTCATTTATGAAAAAAACACAAAAAGTTAGAATAAGGAGATTTCTGCCCGACAGCAATGATAAGCAAAATAGGACAGGGTTAACCACTTGTTATCTACGTACTTAATTGACTGGGGTTCCCTTGGGGTCTATACTTGGTCTGCTCCTTTTTTCCCGCTCCACCAAATCTCTCTGCCGCAAATAACATCTTTGTCAACATGTCAGCTATTTTCGCTGCATGTTCACCTATTTTTTGCTGAATGTTCGCCTATTATGATATGCCCAGAATGGGGACAATAGGGTTCATGTCGTTAGAACAACGATTTCGATGATTGTGAATTACAGTTACTAATGAGACTCTCGTGATAAGCTATGTTGGGACAAGCATTAGCGAGAGTGCCAGGATGGCTGATACTGCACAGTTTGTCTTTCTTGGATAAGACATTTCTGGCTTACTGGCTGCTCAATAGGAATGTTTTTTTTTTTTATTCAACAATGCCACAGTTTGACTGAACTTGAGGTGCGATAAGTCCCAGCCAGCTGTGGTAAAATACTTATTCCTTCACGTGAAACATGATTGATTAATGATTACAAATTTGCAAGCATTTTGGCAAACCTTTTTCTGCATAACAGACTGCTTATTTGTCATCTTCTGTTCATTGGCATTGCTAAAGCACTTCTGTCATCTATCTCAGGAGCGTAGATGAGTGGTTTTCAAACTTTCAGAGTCCAAGGCACACCACTGGGCAAGTCAATATCTCAAGGCACACCTGTATTGAAGTCCGCATTGAAGAGACACTTGTTCATACAGGCTTTTGGCATATAGTTTGTTTTATTTTTGTTGATCTTACTTGAAGCGTCCTTGGGTTTTTGAAAGGCACTATATAAAGTCAAGTTATTATTGTATTCATTGCAAAGTAATTATAATAATAGATAGACATTAACATAATTTGTCACCTATAATGACATGGCCAGAATAGGGATGAAGTAGTTACAATAAATATATTATTTAGAGCTTAGAATTGACCTCTTTATTGGAATTAGTACCCACAAAGTACTCATATAGTACATTTTTAAAATAACTTTTTGTGTAGGTGTATATATTGCAATAATGTGTGATTGTAACAAAATCGGCACACCATTTGAAAACCGCTGGTGTAGAGGTTCTAATTATTAGATCAGCTCTGTGGCGAATAAATACTGCTTTCTCATCCATATCCAGTCACCATGAATGTGTCCTTGAGCAAGGCACTAGAGGTGCAACAGTTAATTGAGCTAATCGATTTAATCTATTCTAAAAATAATATTTTTTTATTATAAAGAAAACAGAAGATTACAAGCTCACAACGCAGCATTTTTTGTGTGACACTGTAGTATGACAAGAGTATAAAATAGTAAAAGTGGTTAATCAACTGATTTAGCCGATTATAAATCTATTACATCAATCTATAGAATATTCCGTGCCGATTCGTTGATCTATAGAAACTATAACACACTCGAAAAAGTGCTCCTCGGAGCACAGGTCTCCGCCAGGTCAGGTAGGTTATTGTGGGCCAGCAATGTTCGGAATTTGTCAATCAAGATGGAATAGGAAAAATCAAACAGATCCATCTTGATCACATGACCATAGAGATAATGTGTACTGATTTGCGTGATGTTTGGACAAAATCTGTAGGAGCAAAGAATGTTTGGTAAAAATTTGCCTCCTGGTGGCACTATAATATGGCAATGTGAAAAGGGTTGCTTTTGTTCCTCAACATAGTGGGAATGTGCGTTCAAAGTTTCATAGCAGTCGGACGCTGCGTTCATGATTTCAAAACGGCCCACTCCAGCAAACTTTAGATGCCAATCTTAGCCAATCAGGATGTAATATGAAAAATCGGACAGATCCGACTTGATCACATGACTATAAAGATCATGTGTACTGATGTGCGTGATGTTTGGACAAAATCTGTAGGAGTCATATAAAAAAATGTGTTTAGCAAAAATCGTCCTCCTGGTGGCACTATAACAGGCCCATGTGAAAAATTTGGGGCAGAGGTTCTGCTCTGGCATCCAGTGTGTGCGCACAGTTTCACATCGGGTCAACGGTGCCGGAGATTAGCTGTTCACAGACGGACGGACGGATGAACGGACACACAGACAGACAGGGTGCAAAACATAGTCTCGGCCTTCGGCCTGGCGGAGACAATTATTTAAAAAGCGCTCTTCTCGATTATTACCGGACATGTTCTATCTATTTGCCAACGGGAAAAGATTGATTATGATAAAGTACAACGGAAACCATTACGCGTTGATGATCATGTTACAATGGAGATATCTCTGGGTTCTTCATCCCAACAATGTTTTTTAATGTTGTTTTTGCCAGTAAGGATAAAGAATTATACTTTGTTTACACTCGTTGGACTGTCTGCCTTGTTGGCTCAGCAGTATAATGGAGGGTGACAAGAAAGATGAAAAGGAGAGACTCAACAGACGTCATGCGCTGAGCGTGGAGACCACAGCATTCTGAGCACATGGCATGTCGCCCCAGCCACACAGCCCGGCATACCTCCTCCAGGGAAATTCAGAACATACACTAGCAGCCATTGGTAGTGTTTAATCAGTAGAAAATGGAAAATGAAATGAAATAAATGAAATGTCTGTAATGGAAAAACCCTGCTGAACAACCGCCTACGAAACAATAACATTGGACCCAGGAAAACGGTGACAACCTTTACCTGGCTTTCCAGGCTTGGCACGCAAAGCTCATTTAGAATTGTGCCGGTTGTAAGGTTTTTTGCCATTTTTGCAAAGACTGTACGGTTTGGTTTCGTTGGAAACTGTAACTGGAGAATGTTATTGCTTTTTGTGTTATTGGTGACACTGTCGTCCGCTTCGAATCCACTGAGAGAAACATGAATTAGATTCTCTGGCTTCGCTCAGAAATCGTCTGTCGGGTGGAAACCTCATACAGTATGTCCGAAAATGTTACTTTTTAGGATTCCAATTCAAAAATAGCAGATTGACAAGCTTGTAGATCTGCTTTTTTGGATACTTTTGTGTGACGCTGTGGCATGAT
This sequence comes from Gymnoscopelus braueri, assembly GCF_963280865.1. NCBI lineage: Eukaryota > Metazoa > Chordata > Actinopteri > Myctophiformes > Myctophidae > Gymnoscopelus > Gymnoscopelus braueri. The sequence goes on along the minus strand of NC_137621.1, from coordinate 40,381,854 downwards.
GAAGTAGGGCATTAATTTACCAAAAAAAACACAAGTTAATATGGATATAAGAGGTTTCTGCCCGACAGCGACGAAATAATACCCATTTATCATCCAACTGCAGTTTTTTTTCCTGACTGCACTCGATTGAAAAGCCTGAATTGTGTGTCGACCAACCCAATTTCAGCCCGGCACAACTAGATGTCTCCTGAACTCATGAGAAGAACCAGGCTCATGTGATGACGGCTAACGTGTTGACGGCAAATTACCAGTTGTCGTTAGCTCATCAAATACGCTCCACTGTTCAGTGGAACAACGGGAAGATGTGGAATCATCTGTTTTCCTCATACACTGTAAAGTGGAGTGACCCCTTCCCCCATATCGCTGTTTTCGGGCAGAAACCTCTTATCTCCATATTTTAACTTTTTGTGTTTTTTTTTGTAAATTAATGCCCTACTTGATCATACTGCAGCGTCACACAAAAGCATCAAGAGTAGCAGATCTACAAAGCTCAACACGTGGTGCGAAGATCTTGTAGATCTACTACTTTAGCTATTTTTTTATTTGAATCCTGGAAAGTCACAGAGACGATATGAATATCGTCACTGTCTAGCAGAAACATTGTATCTCCATATTTAGTAATTATGTCTTACTTTGTTGTATGATAGTGTCGTGCAAAAGCAGCAAAAATAGCCGATCTACTCACGTTTGTGATCATGTAAATCTGCTATTTTAAGTGTTTAAGTAACGGTTTTGGTCATACAAGGTTTCCACCTGACGGTGAATACATACTTTATGAGACTGCATACTGATGATGAAAATATGACAGCTCTGCAGATTTGACCACAAGGACCTCCTGGCTGAGAAGATCGCGTTAGTAAGGCTTTAGCCATATAAGCTTGTTTTATTTCTGACATGCTTTGATTTGGTCATAATATGCTTTCTGTTGAGATGGCGAAGACCACCTCGGCAGCAGCCAACAGTGCAGCCATTTTGTTATTGTGATTTTTCTGTCACTGTTGTTCATACAGTCCCAATTTTGCATCCGTCTGCTCTTTTTCTAACCCAAAAAATGTGTCATATCGTCTCTGTCGGGTGGAAACCATGTCCAAAACTGGGCATATAACATATGTTACACTGCTATTGTTTCAGGATTTAAAAATTAGAAAAAATAGCAGATCGACAGGCTCAAAATATGTCGCTTCGCTCCACGTTTCGAGCTTGTAAATCTGCTATTTTGGATACTTTTGTGTGACGCTTTAGTATGATCAAGTAGTACGACATTAATTTACGAAGAAACTAACAAACACAAAAAGTTAAAATATGGAGGTTTCTGCCTGACAGCGACAATATACCAAAAAAATATGAAATAAGTCTTCATGGGTCTATATCTGTTCCAGGATAAATTCCCTTCCCGCCTTCACAACAGGACAGAACTGTGTGTTCCTGCTGTGTTTCTCTCGTCATGTAATAGTGTCAGACGACAACCAGGGCTGTCTTGAAATGTCTATTTTTGTGTTCTATGGTATACGTCATTAATGATGGGTGCACAGTCAAATCTGTGTTAATTTATCCATTTACACACTACACAGAGTAAAAGTTAACAGTGTGGATTTTTACTCTGTACTAATCAGTAAATCCGGCCTGAAAGCGGTTGATTGAAGCCAGAGTAGCAGTTGGCAGTTGGAAGGGCACAGCGTGCAGAGAAGGAAACCATTATAGGCAGTTGTCCTAATGCACAGGGACAAGGTGTATGGAGCGGTGAAACGTGTCATGGCATTAGTGTGAAGTGTGAATGAGAACCTAGAGGGGTTTATGTCTCCTCTTGCAGTGTGAGCCATCCAGTACACAGTAAACTAGAGCAGTGGTTCTCAAACTTTTTCGTGCCTATAGGACCCCCAGAAGAGAAGATTTATGTAAAAAAAAATATATATATGAAAAATATATTTTTCAAAAATAGCCGATGTACAAGCTTGTGGCACGAAGTGACGCGCTGTGAGCTTGTAGATCTTCTATTTTTGAATAGCCAACGTATTAATGGATAAAGTGGTTAAAATTATATTGTGATGCTACATTAACTGCTTTTTCTGGGGACACCCTGGAACCCCCCCAAGGACCCCACTTTGAGAACCACTGTAGAGAAGTGCGCTCCTTGGAGCGCAGATCTCCGCCAGGTCTGGGTGCCTACCCAGGGCTGTGTCAGTCATAGGGTGCAGCCGCCAGGATCAGGAGGGAGATTGACGTTGTACGACCGTGTGTTCCGTTTGTTTACGCTACGTGTTAGAAAACTGATAAATGAACACATAGGATTTTACTGTGTGCTCATAAACAGACTTACAGTGCACACACACACACACACACACACACACACACACACACACACACACACACACACACACACACACACACACACATACACACGCTCGCTCGCTCATCAGCAGGAGAAGATTGTGTGGAATCTTGGCAGGCTGTCTGCAGCCTCTCGGGCTCCGCTGATTCATCCCAGACCATGACATCTCCCTGGGCCTGTAAGGTCACATATCTACACTGTAGCACATGGCGGTTAACAAAAAATCTCTCTATATATATACAGTGTGTGCATGCGGATGTTTACCTTTTTATGTTTTTATGGCATGGCTCTGCAAGAGGCTAGCCATCTATGAGAGGATATGTGTGTGTACACTACAGTATGCCTGCCTGCGTGCGTGCGTGCGCCCGTGCGTGCGTGCGTGTGTGTGCTCGGTCTGTCTGAATGTCCTGAGCTAATCTCGCAAAACGCTAGACCGATCAGCACCAAACGTTGCATGCACACTGCCAGTGGGCCACAGAATTCTTTCAAGTTTTGTACTTTTTGAAATATTGTAACTAACATTTCATTATGGAAGCCATTTCACTGAAACATACTGTATGCCATAGATACTTCATAGATGACTGATGTCACAGCCTGTTCACAGGATGTCTGAGATCCACATGGGAGCCACGCCGTTTCTACGTGGATCCCGAGATCTGCACCATTTCCTATTTTTAGCATCTATCTAGTTCAAGATTTTTCGTGACACCATTGCTTGCCTCGACTCTGTCAAATCCAGAGTGTTAATCATCTCCGCCAGGTCGGAACGGCCGGGAGAAGAATAGGGAGACCACCTCCAGCCACTGCAGATGTACTAGTTATGTTTTATTAACATATAGACTGATTGAAATAAGGTTTTATTCATTAAAATAAGTTATGCATTGCAGCTTTAGAGAGTGCGAAAATGGACCCACCCTGTAAAAGGTTCCGTTGTGTCTATGTTTTCCTCTCTTTGTCTTTATGTCCTCAACCTGTCTTACTTACGTAGAATACACAAACAAAATGAATTGGTCCTTGAATACTGATGATATCATGGCAAGGGCTGTTGCTATGCATTACAGAGAAGCTTTCTTTTTTCTTAGGCCAAAGAAACAGCTGTTTGTCCTTAAGCTCAAGTCTTGCAGGTATCCTAGTTGGCATGCTGAGGAGGGAGAAGAAGAGAGCCCAGGACGCCGCTGCTCAGCTAGATAACATCACCAACGGCCACGGTCTGCCCTCTGCGTCTGCACTGTCACTGCCTGGGGCTGGAAGCACTGACAGCCTCTCTACTGGCCATGGGAGGCCGGCTGCACTGTACAGGAAAAGAGGTACAGTATGTATGTTTGGCTATCGTCGCTGTCGGGCAGAAACCTCTTATCTCCATATTTGAACTTTTTGTGTTTTGATCGTACTACAGCGTCCCACAAACGCGTCAAAAGTAGCAGATCCACAAGCTCGAAACGTGGCGCGAAGCGACGCGTTTCGAGCTTGTCGATCTGCTACTTTTGCTATTTTTGAATTTGAATCCTGAAAAGTAACAGTTTCGGACATATGAGGTTTCCACCCGACCGAGACGCTGTGTAATTTGATTTAATTGCCCCTCAAGAGCCTTTGGTGTCCATTTTAAGAGACAAGCAAATATTATTTCAGAGTTCCCCAGATACTCAGGCCTCAGGCCTCTGTAGTTTGAGGGCGGTAACTGGCTCACTCTGCCAATAACTACCCTTCCGCAATAGTTCCACACTAGGCGCTAACGAAATCTCCTGTCATCACCGAGATGCCCAACTATCCATTGTGAGCTTAAACTGTTGCTGTGGATGTGGCGTTCCCGATGTGGGTGGGTGTGTGTGTGTGTGTGTGTGGGCAATATTCCGCTGACAAAGTGCAAGTTTGATTAAGCACAGCCATATCTAACCGGGTAAACAAATATTACGTACTCCCTTCCCCTTTATTTTGAGAACCACACGTTGTACACTCACTGGAGAGTGTGCACAGACTGATAATAAAATGGCAAAATAGAATGCAGTAAAATTGGTCTTGGGGTGGGTTGTCGCTTTTCAGCCACAGCTGTAGCGACTGTGCTGCTGTGTGTCAAACTTCCAAACCTATCAATTGCGCTGCTGATAAACATGAACCCATTAAGACCTGAGGCCGATTCTACAAATGCCTTCTAAATCAGTACGGTAGTTCTCAAACTTTTTTGTGCCAAGTACCCAGATGACACAGATGCTTTCCCGGTTTTAATGAGTTAACTCTACCAATCCTAAAACTAGAGGCCCTTAGTGTTGAAGCAGTGAAAAGCTGAAAATGCTCTGTGCCACGTTCTGAGAAACGGGGAGTACATTAAGCTTCTTTCATACTCGCTTATGGTATCTCTACAAGCTCACAACTGTTCTTGTTGCGAAAGCTTGTAGAGTAACTATTTTCAGTGAGCGACACCGCCGTACAGCAGAGTGTAAATGAAGCATTAGACTGGGAGTAGCCATGACTGACTGTGTGGTGTTGGAAATTGCCACTTCATTGCATAGTTGTGCGCCTTTAGACCTTTCCAGAGCAGCCGTGGCGTGGAGTTCAAACCTACCAATTTACACTTGTAAAAACCTGGCCTCCAGGATCAAAACAAACTATTAAAGCAAATTGCATTTTCACTGTTTCACGGAACGTGAACTACATTCTCTGAGACACCCCCGTGAGAGGTGGGAGAGGAAATGAATAGGAAATACATTTGGGGCTATAGGGCGGGTGCGCAGCAGAGAGGGGGGGGGTGATCTCTCTCCTTTGGAATGTCGGCCGCTCTTTGCTTGTGGTCATGCCTATTTTCGACGTGCCTGTTGAGGTTGTCTTTGGAGACATTTTTAAATGCATTACAAATCCCTGACTTGAGGATTTTGCTGCATAGTGAGGACCTCGGCCTGCCAGAGGCTCAAGATTTTCTTTTGCCAGGACTGACCTATTTCTAACCGATCTCATCAGCGGGCTCGTATCCATTTAGGAGTATCCTTTTTAGAGGTCACTGAAGTGGCTTCATATACTCGTGTCAGCACAGTAACACCAGGCAGTATATTAAACCTGTAATTTGTTGCTGATTAGGAGCTGAGGACTTCAAAGCCCATAATAGTTAGTGGAACATGAGCTAAAGGCCAAGGGCCAAGACTATTGCAAAGCAAACTTTAGAGTTACTTTTCAGATGTGCTTTAGGGTCCAAGATTTGAGAAAACTAGCTAGCAACAGGGCTCTAAGTATGGTCCGTCCGTCCGTCCGTCCGTCCGCAACTTTGATCCCAAAACAACAAATCTTGATTACTCACTGGATTGCCTCGGGAGTTTGAGATTTCTGACTTTGAGATTCTCTCTGAGAACAGGAAGCACAGACTTAAAGGAAAGGTTACTGCCGATCATTCCCACAGGTCATTCCCACAGTTCACACAGTGTTACAATTGATCATCATACCCACCGTTTCTCTGTATCGTTGTTGACACGGCACTGTCTTAGAAGGTGAGTCATAATGAAGTCCCTGTGATCTATACTGTATGTAGCACATGAGAGATCATTAAAAGCGAGATAAACCCTGACAGGGTGATGCAGGACCTCAATGCAAAGCACACAGCCCTGTATGTCTGAAAGAATAATAATAATAATTTGACTGAAGTATAACCACAAAAATTATTGGTATTAATTTAGAAAGCATTTCTGCTATAGAAAATATTCTATATATATATCCATTACATTCTACAGCTACCACAGATGTTGCTAATGAGCTGTTTGCGAATAAGTCCGTTATTCAATAGCAGCGGTCTGCTATTGAGAAATAAGAGACCGCAGAATGCTGTGATTGACTAGAATCGAGCATTCAACCAAGCCGTGTAATAAAGAGACTTAACACTGTTACATTTCTGTAAACTGTCACTCATTTGTGTCATTTTAGATTTTAGCTATATATATATATAGCAACATAAGTTTTTCAGAAAAAAATTGGGTACACTTAAACCCCAGCATATTCTGGGGAGAACCTTCGTCGAAAATAGCACATCCACAAGCTCACAACGTGAGCTTGCAGCTTGCTATTTTCAGCGAAGATATTTAATGTAGAGCGAAAACAGAAAAGACACTAGCATAGATAGAATAGAGCCCTGAGGAAATCCAGTCAACCAAGTATATAGGGTTTAAAGGCCAAAAGGATGCAGACGCAGAGAATTAGAAGTGGATAAAAAGTCAAGTCCATCACGACTCTCTTGGAGAGACATCCTCCCTGGCCGGCGGCAAAGCATTTCTTTGGCTTCCTCTGTGTTTTTTGGTTAAGTGGAGACTTAAGTGCGATGATAAACCTGAGTCCCCGTAATGAGCGCGATCATAGCCGTCGGGTAAAAAGGGGCATGAGCCAGCGACTCATCAAAAACCGAAGCTCGCGCTCCTGTCTTCAGTAAAAACCACAACTCCCTCATCCTCTCTTCGACATTTTTGGCTAATGATGCCCGGTGCGGTGAAAAAGGCCACGCACGGGGGTAATTGCAAACAGGGGTCTCTGAAAGAAGAGCCTATTAAAAAACAAACACATGCTTGGACTTAGACCAGACCAAATTAGGGATGGAATCTATCACTCGCAACAGGGACAGTGAGCGGTGCCGTGATGGATGGTGTGTGAAGCAACGGTTTATATAATAAACATTGATAAATGACACGTCTTCCACATCAGTCCTCTCGGAATGGCATGTGATCTAATGTGGAACAAGTTCGAGAGAGAGAGATCGCTGCTTGCCTTTCCCCACGCGCCCCTCGTTCATTACTTCTCTCTCTAGTTCGTTTGACACCATGACCCCTTTGGAATCTATCTCCATCTGGTTGACCTTTTTCTGCATCCCCTGCACTGTGAGCGCACACGCCACAGCATTGAGAGAACTACATTGTTCCTCAAGTTGAGTTCAACCGAACGCCAGATGGATGGGGAGGATTGAGGACTATTTGATACAGTTGGCTTGTTGCATGTATACACAGATGCCTTCCTGGCAGGTAAAGGCTCATTTAGGAGTTTTCCCAAAAAAAAAAGGATTTAGCAAGAAAAAAAAGGCAATGGGTTTTAAATTATGAATGCTATATACTGTAGTGTTGTAGCCAAAACGTTGGCAATGCTTACATCCTCACTGGGTTTATGTCAGGACTGCAATATATGATCTTTAAAAGCTAGCTCCTCTGTGTGTTCTATGGTTACCGCATGTTTACAGTAGGCAGCCATGAGCAACTGGACTTGCCCCATCATCAAAACATATAAAGCCTGTATGAAAATGACCATAAACTAAACAAGCTGGTCTGCAGACAAGCGCAATTTTTCACTTGAAATTCATGCGCCCGCGTAGCTTCTTGGACCCTGTAATGTACAAAAATTGAAAACCTTATGATAATACTCCAAATGGTTTGTAATCAAAGGAGGGGACGCATATCAATCCTGTCCAACACATATTAAAATGAGTCATTGTAACCGCTGCAGACTCTTCCTGGCTTCAGTGTAACTTGCTGCTCGAGTGTTTGAGGAACCCAAAAGAAAAGTGCACAAGGTTGCTTTTGGCCAGGGCGCACGTAGAGTACTACGTTGAGTGATAGATATTTGCGAGTTGTGGCCTACTGTTTGTGAATGGAAAACTGTGTACCTGGTGGAAGGGGTTAAAAAAGGCCCTTGAATGTGATATTGGCAACATGCTGTGGACTGCCAACCCTGTTTTTTATACGCTTCAGACATGAGTAGGCGTAAACATACAGTATGTATTCATGGAGTTAATTCTTGTAAGGCAATGTGGGGCCCGCGGACCCCTGAGGTCCATTGGGGTATTTCCAGGGGGTCCCAGGCTAAACGACTGGTAGTAAGGAACCAAATGGACCCTTATGGGTCTGTAACTCCGAGAGTATACAAATGGAACCAAATGGACACTAAGGGGTCCATTTGTCCCTTTGTACAATCTCAGAGTTTAATTAAAGGAGAATTCCGGACAAATTAAGTGTTATCTTTGATGTCTCGTTACTCACCTACCGATGTGAAAAGTAGCGTTCTTTTTTTTCATATATTCCCCTGTCGTCATTTTTTAAACCCCCTCCGTTGTCATAATGGGAGCGCGTGGCTAAGGGAAATTCGTCTATTATAACCGACGCAAAGTAGTTTTTTTCACTACTAGTATTCATAGTAGAGTCTCATGATAGTCAAACATGCGTTGAAACTATCTGCGAGGCTGCCGTCAATGGCGAACGATTTAACACTGGTTGCTTGTTTCCAGATTCTGGCAACACGAGTTGCCAGGTTCTGGAAGAAACAAGCAACCAGTGTTAAATCGTTCGCCATTGACGGCAGCCTCGCAGATAGTTTCAACGCATGTTTGACTATCATGAGACTCTACTATGAATACTAGTAGTGAAAAAAACAACTTTGCGTCGGTTATAATAGACGAATTTCCCTTAGCCACGCGCTCCCATTATGACAACGGAGGGGGTTTAAAAAATGACGACAGGGGAATATATGAAAAAAAAGAACGCTACTTTTCACATCGGTAGGTGAGTAACGAGACATCAAAGATAACACTTAATTTGTCCGGAATTCTCCTTTAACATTGAGGATTTTACAGTGATTGGGGTCCCGGTGTTAAAAATCTCATGGGGGTCCATGGCCTCATGCGTCCCTGTCGGGTGGAAACCTCATTATGTCCAAAACTGTTACTTTTCAGGACTCAAATTGAAAAGTAGCAAAAGTAGCAGATCTACAAGCTCAAAACGCGTCGTTTCGCGCCGCGTTTTGAGCTTGTGGGTCTGCTGCTTTTGATGCTTTTGTGTGACGCTGTAGTGTGATCAAGTATGGCATTAATTTATGAAAAAACAAAAAGAATGTGGAGATAAGAGGTTTCTGCTTGACAGCAACACTATCAACCTGGGGGTCCTTAAAATTAAAGAGAGAGTCACTGCTGTTGGTGACTTGTGCATAATGTTCTTCTACAAGCGAACCCACTTTGTTCTTGGTAGATCATATGACGATGTTGGATTTATTCCAAATGTATGGTCAGCTATGTGTATTTCTGTATGGGTTGCATATGTATTTCCATGTAGGCCTCTTGGCCACAGCATGTCTAATGGGTTGATTGATTGCACTCTGTGTCTTCAATCAGTCTCATTTTGTCATTTCCATTGGCTACCACTAATGGTGGCTAGTTGCCTATTAAAGCCAACATGGAAACATGGAAGTAATGCTGCCAAAATTACCGCACATTTATTTATTTTTTGCTCACTTTGTCACTGTGACACAAATTTTTCACTATGTAAATAAATAATGTATTTTTTCATCCAAAAAGCCCCTATATTTTTTTGTCAGTGTCTAGGCTTTTTATGTTTACACTGGACTGTTACGCTGGCCTCTCGCACCTGGTTCACTCGTTGCTTTGATTCAATACTGCAAACGTTTTCATAATTTTTGACTAGTACGAGCAGATATACTCACCGGTTACTGGAAGGGGAAAAGTACATTATGAATTTACCACTTAAGCCATATTTCAAAAATAGTGAAAATAACAGAGCTCTTCATCTTAATCATCATAGAGCTTTACTTTGGTGCTTTGGTTTATTAAACGTGCTAAACAATGAATGGGGCTTCCTCGAGGAGTTTCATGCAATTCCAGGAATAGGTTGCTATCACTCAACATCATTCAGTATTGTCTAGTTGTATGACTGGAACGTCGTAGTCAATCATTACATTTTCACTTCACCCCACACTATACAGATTCAGTAATATACTGTAAATGATGTGTAGCCTGCAAGCTAGCTCAGATACACTCGAGAGGTTTACATGCATGCGCACCACTATGTGGGCGTCCAGTATGTGATGTGTCAATCAGCTGAACAATTGGCGGTCTATTTAAGCTCGCCATTGTACTTCCTCTTGCTGTCAATGCCAATGAATGTTGTATGCGCTCATACCACCAGTAGGCTCTGCTTTCCCTTAGGGTTCCGTTTTCCCCTGGGGGGGTTGTTATAGATGTATTATATCTCCTTGCTCTTACAGTAAATGGTTGTCTGCTAATGTGCTGAGCAGGGAGTAATGTGTAGCAGAACCTGAATGTTAAGATCAAATATAATATTCACACTTGTATTTGCATTTAATAAATAACATGTTTAACTTCGAGCCATTAATGTTCTCAATCTGGTAGTGAGTTATCTGACTGGAATATACTTAAAAGCTGATAGTTGAAAACATATGATTTCACAGTTAAACAGTGACTTATAAATGACAACATAACAAAAGGCTATGTTTAGAGTTCACACAAACAATGCTGGTTCATTAGTCAACATATAATTTCTGCAGGGGGGAGAAAAAGTGTGCTGTCGCTCTCATGCTTTGTGTGAGTGGGGGCCGTTTTATGAACTCCCAAAGTCACTTGTTGCTGGTTACATGTCCTCTCTGGAATGTTCATCCACCTTTCTCACACTCCATGAGAAGCTTCACTCCCTTTGTGCTTTGCGTTACAACAAGCAAAGCTGTGGGTGAAACACACTTCCAAGAGCATCTGTTAACCGAGGGAGAAAATACAGTAGATAATTGTTTTTCACCGTCGGGTTCAGGGACCACCAGTCAAAATGGACCCTTAGGGTCTATAACTCTGAGAGTGTGTCCTTTTGGTAACTCTCAGGGTTACAATAAACGCTGAGGATTTTTACCGTGTGGAGTCCCAGTGATAAAATATTGTATCGTCTAATGCATATCAAAACTGGGGGTCCTTGAAATGAAAATGGTTGAGAGTCAGTGCAGTAGATGGAGTCCCGAGATGCACTGTACTTTTGGAATGGAAAGCTTTAAAGAAGGCATACTGAAGAGCAGCTGCAGAGAAGGTCATAGAGAAAGACACTGCCTCACACTTCACTGCTTCTGCTAACATTGACTTTAATGTGAAAAGAAAGTTACCTGGGCACTTCAAAACTACCCAAATATAAAACCCTGCTTGACTCTGAGGAAGATGCTGGTCAAAACGTCAGCCACCTCTGCAAAGAAAATCATGCAGACCAAGTTGAGTGCTCCAGTAATTGATTTGGGTAGTCTATTTTGAAGTACCCACTGAACATTATTTTCATATTATATTGTCCTACCGCTGAGCACCGAGCCCTTCTACTCACAACTTGGCTGAAGTGCGTTGGCCTTCTCTTATTGACATTAATGTGTCTGTAAGCTATCTGAAGCCTATTACAATCAAATGACTAATGGAATATTGTCTTTACTTTTTTTTTCTTCTACTGTATATAATAGTCACAGTGCTTAAGTGCCCATTTTCCATGAACCCTCTGCACGTTGGCGACCAACGTATGGGGACTAGATCACTGTTCTGAACTGGGCCCTAATTCAAAGCAAATGTACATGTACTGTTTTCTGTCCCTGTGCCCAGTGGGTCGCTGGATGTTTACGTATGTTTTAATTCTCATTTTAATCGGAGGACTCCGGTCTTCTAGCCAACAGTCTCCCCATGATTACAGTGAGGATAATTGCTGCTCTCTGGTCTTCTGGAGATTAACTATAAATGTAACGACGATGACCTTTCCATGGAAACCATTCGAGCTGAACCTGTGTTCCAGTTTAAAAAAAGAACGGTATATAGTGGACGTTATTCTTTCCGTAATGCATTCTTCTGCGCTGGGACTTATTTTTGGTTCGCCACTACAGAACAGATCCAGGAAGTTAAGCTTGATAAGTCTTTCTGTGTATATCTAATGACCGCGGTGCATGCTGGAGCAAAGTTCTGGTGCGTTCTGTGGGAAGACTTTGATTTCCTCGTGGAATTGCAGTTCCGTGCTCACAGACCTAGAGCCCTCAAACCTGGTCCAAGTTGACATGCAGTCCGCAGTGCATTCTCCCCCCAGCTTAATTTATTGTCCTTTTTTCCAAAGGTACAACTGTATCTTCTTCCTGCATGGCCCCAGTAGTTTATAATGCCATGTTTATGGAAATGACTGATGGACAAGGCATGGTGTTCCTGCCGTATTTCAAGCTTCTAGTGACTAGTGGTCTCTCCGCTGTCGGAAGATTTGAGAACTAACGTGGAGTGTTGGATCTTTACGTTAAATCCTGCTCGTATGTAATGGATGGATGATTATTCTAGCAGGCCCCGGGCACTGCTGGGTTCTGTGATCCAAGCTGAAGTCCATATGGATACCTGTGGGGTCAGAGACTGGTATCAGATTAGATGTCGCCGCTTTGGGGACAGCACTTTTGATATGATCAGGAGTCCGCGCCTGTGCTGTTTAAATCCGTAGTTTATTTTTGTTTGTTTCATTTTTAATTGTTGTAAATTACAATTAGCAAAATGAACACCCCAATTACAGGATTAATTACATACCGGTACTTGGCCTGAAAGATTTTTCTTTTTTAGTTACAGTGTACAAACAGGACTTTTTGAGGTTTCTTGTAGTCAAAATGTATGTACTGTTACTGGTGTATGTATCCAGTAACAGACATATTTGTTCATGGGCTAGAAAACGGCAGAGGATGTTGACTTGCCTGTGTCAGAATGAAATTAATCAGAATATGTTGATGTTCAGTGCGTATGCAAAGACTTCTTATAATAAATAGGTGTAACACTATAATCATATTGTACTTCAGCCCTTTGGTATTGCATGTCTAAAAATGTGTTGAAACAGCAACAATAGTCACAGCACATTCCTTCTCTGTAAATGTTCAGTGGTTTGTCAGCACTTGAAGCACGGAAAAGAAGAATTAGGAAAGTTGGACAAAGCCATATGTGATCTCATTACCCCACAAATTTTGTTGGGGCAACATAGTATGATGTCATATCTCTTTTAGGCAGATATTCCTGGAATGTTGCTTTTTACGAGAGGCAAATGGACTGCATTTCCCTCAAGTAGCCCTCAGACAGATTTGTTGAGGTTGGCTGTTGCATGATCTGTCTGTGAGATGCCTCCTGGTTCCAATCAGCGCTTTCCAAAAATAAAGACAACAAAATTCCTGAATGTCCTACAATTAATCTCTCACATGACTTACTCCTCTTGCATATTTCTTCGATTAGGATCAGCGTTGTCACATGGGTTCATGAATCTTTACGAGTTCTTAGCAAGTCACCGAAAATCTAACTTTCCCGAGGAAATCATTGGGAAGAAATGGGTTTTCCATGTCATTCAGAGTGCACTCTGCAGAATGATGCTGTTGAGTCACATTAGTGTATTTTATATTTAGTTAATTTATTTGAATTTTTCCCCTCTTTTTTGTTGCTGTCCTATTTCTCAATTCCCAATGTACTCTAGTCCCTTGTCACTGTTCCTACTGGTCCTAGAAAAAGCACAGACGATCATGTCTCTTCCAATACACGTGACGCCAAGGCCACTTGCGTCAGAAGCCAATGCATGCCGAGGCGTCAAATGCGTCAATGTCGCCATGCGGGGTTGTGGGTGGTACTGGGTAGTGCCCGTTTTCTTGGCTCACTGAAAGGAAACTACCAGCAAAATGGCTGGCAAGTACAATCAGCCACGGCACTTCTTCCTATTGATTGATGATGCATTGAAAGCAACGCATCAAAACGCTGCAAGCAGACGCTCCACCCCCTTGCTCCCACGTAGAATGGAAGTGACTAAAGTGTAAGCGGTTGTGTCAACTGAGGCCTTTTCTACTGAGTAGGCTTTGAATGGTTTACAATGGGAGCGCCGCGTTTATTTGTGCTCGCACATTCATGGCGGTTTTATCTGCTTGCTGAGAGCTGAAATATTTTTTGTTAGTTTGGAGGCGTTTTTTAGGCAAGCGCCTTGGTGTTTTCAGCTGGGAAATAACCGATCCGGGGCCCACCATGGGTCCAAAATGGTGCGACCATTACGCGTCTGCTACTCTGAGAGGATACAAATGGAACCATTTTTTAAATCTTTGGGTACCCCAATCTACAACATAAATCTCCAATGTACACTCCCAGTGTTAATTTAATTTTCAGAGTGGACAAATGGAACCAAATGGACTCATAAGTGTCCATTTGTACACTCTCAGAGTTACAGAATCTGTAAGGGTCCATGTGGACCCCCTGGTGGTCCCCGGACCCGACATTGAGAACCAGTGCATTGGAATGCTGATTAGGATGAGGAAATGACCGGCGGACATAGGACACAATAGTTTGTTTTCCTCTCTGTGTTACATACATGTTGACTTGTTTTACTACTGTACCTCCTTTTGTTTCTTCTTATTTTCTTTAATCAAGTGTTGATTAGATCAGCAGCTGCATTTGCGGTACCTGATTTTAAATGCAGGGACATGATAAAATGCACAAGTGAACATCGCACGCATCAGTGCAAACCCCACAAAACCATTTCATGTGCAATTTGAGGTGACATACTTTTTAGTTTTTTTGTCTTTTTTTGGGAACTAGATTGATGAGCGAGAGAGAACCTGGTAACTTGACAACATCGATTATTTCTCACAAATTCTACATCGTTGCACGTTTGAAGAATTGCCTGTCAACGTGATTCCAAAGTCCTAGGTATAATTTTGGTTTCCTTTTTGGAAAGAAATACTTGACTGTCATTACACAGAGCAAACGCATCAGATTTTTAAGTGCTCAGAATCAAAATCAGAATCAGTTTTATTGTCACATCACAGGTTTACAAGGTAAAAAAGTGGGTGAAATTCTTTTTTGTACATCGTTCCCATCGCAACGTTAGTTTCCATAGAAAGAAGAGGGGGGGGGAGAAGAAGAGGGTGGGGGGTAAGTGGGAAGGAGATCAAAACAAGAGAGCAACAGAAGGCCAGACAAGTTATCTACATATTTACAAATTACCTGAGATAATAAAAACTAAAAAAAAACTAAACTAAGGTGCCTGAGCATAGCAGCAATGTATTGTATACTGTGCATGTTATACTTATACTGTGCATGATAGACAATGGACGTTAAGGTGCTTAGAGGAAAAGGAGCACAATAAAAAAGACCAAAAAAAGTCAGTGCGTTATACAAGGGATTAAGGTGCAAAAGGTCAGTGCGTGTCCACCTAGAGTGGACCGACCCTAGTATAATCCGCAGGTAGCTCCATGAGGGAGTGCAACAAAAAGTCATTTGTACCTGGTGTAGTCCACAGGTGTGTCCGAGGGGGGGGCTAAAGTCCGAGTCATTGTCCCTGGTATAATCCACAGGTGTGTTCAGGAAGAGCCAGAAAAGTCTGCGCTGCCTGTTGTCAGGCTGCTGAACAAGGCCTATGCCTCATTCAGGCTTATGCCCCATTCAGCATTCTGACAGCAGCCGGATTGAAACTACACCAGTACCTGGTGGTGGAACTCTTGATACTGCGGTAGAGCCCCTTGCCCGGTCGCGGTCGTTGTAGGGGGTTGAACAGTCTGTGACTTGGGTGGTGCTTGTCCTTGATGATGCGCTTGGCTTTGACCACGCACCGCTTTTTGTACAGATCCTGGAGCGCTGGGAGCTCGATTCCCATTATCCGCTCTGCCGATCGCACTACTCGTTGTAGGCTGATCTTTTCTCGGGCAGTGCAGTTCCCGTACCAGGCCGTGACACAGCCTGTTAGGATGCCTTCGACAGAACTGTTGTAGTACAGCCTGAGGATGCGACGTCCTACTCCGAGCTTCTTCAGGCGGCGGAGCCAGTACAGTCGCTGCTGAGCCTTTTTCCTCACGTGTGTGGAGTGCGTCTCCCATTTGAGGTCCTCCTCGATGTGTACTCCGAGGAACTTGAACTCGCTGACCCTTTCCACTGCAGCACCGTCGATGAGGATGGGCGCATGGTCTCTCCGCGGCCTCCTGAAGTCCACGATCAGTTCTTTGGTCTTGTCGACGTTAAGAGAGAGGTTGTTCTCTCGGCACCAGCGTGCTAGTGATTTGATCTCCTCTCTGTAGTCAGACTCGTCGTTGTTGACGATTCGGCCTATCACTGTCGTGTCGTCCGCGTACTTTATGATGGTGTTGGAGACATGTGTGGCTATGCAGTCATACGTGTACAGGGAGTAGAGGAGAGGGCTCAGCACGCATCCCTGGGGTGCTCCGGTGTTGAGGGTCAGGGGGTCGGATGTGATGCTGCCCATTCTCACCACCTGATGTCGGTTGGACAGGAAGTCCTGTATCCAGTCGCACATGCTTGGGTGTAGCCCTAGGTCTCTGAGCTTTTTGTCAAGTATTGCTGGGACAATGGTGTTGAATGCTGAGCTGTAGTCCACGAACAGCATACGTACATACTTGTCCTTCAGCAGCTTGTTGTCCATGTGCGAGAGGACGGTGTGGAGAGCCATGGCAATAGCGTCGTCGGTCGTCGCTCTCGGGCAGCAGGGAATGTCCTTGTCTGTTGTGCATGTCACTGTCCTTCAGCGTACTGTGGACTGAGGGAGGCACTGACCTCACGGCAGGGGGTCATTTTGGGGTTCCAGGGGTCCTGGCAATTGCCACCCCCTAGCTTTCACATTTAATCTCCAAATTGGGATAGTGTAAGTAGTGTAAAGGTAGTGTAAGTAATTTATTTTGTTAAAATAAGTGTTACATTGCTTCTCCCCGTCCCTCCAGCTCTTGATTAACACATCGACCGCCAGAGGTTAATCTCATAATGTACTCACCAGTGCCAAGGTGTTTTTGTTGTTTTTTTGTTTTTTTCATGTCGCCATAGATCTTGTTAAAATCCTTAAGATTGAGCCGTACACAATGCATTTCCAGGGCGGGATACACATTTTATCCAATCAGGAGAGAGAACTCACACGGGATAAAGGATAAACAAGTGAAATTGGAAGTGATGACACAAAGAAATGAACAGACAAAATTGGAGCTGATAAATGGGCACTTTCTCCTGATTGGCTGCAGATTGGCCACCTGAATTTTCTGTTCATTAAAGAGAGACAGGGAGGCCGCTGTTACTGAACAAACACTCTGTACAGCAAGGATTAGAGAGGCACAAGCATGGAATACCTGTAATAAACTCCTCGGAATCTGACAGTCTGGTATCTCAGCTGCTACCAGGGCCTGTGTCGAAAGCATCCCGTTATATCGTCGGGCAGAAACCTCCTATCCATATTTTAACGTTTTTTCGTAAATGAATGCACTACTTGATCATTATACTACAGCTTCACACAAAAGTATCAAAAGCAGCAGATCCACCGTGACACGTTTTGAGCTTGTAGATCTGCCACGTTTGCTATTATTTTTATTTGAATCCTGTCAAGTAACAGTTTTGGACATATGAGGTTTCCACCCGACGGAGACGATATGGTGCTGAGACAAGGACTATGAAGAAGGAGCTACAAGACCGTCTGGCACATAAACAAGGCTCCTTATGTGTGTTAATATAACATCTCAACCAGAGGAAACAGGCCAAACGTTCCAAGGCCTGGGAGCAGCAATGGCCGACAAGACCCGGTGGGAACAAAAAAAGTGACATTTACAGTAAGATGTAGATGTCATCATCCAATCAAATGATGATGATTCTCCTCTCTTTTGGCAACAATGAGAAAGATCATTTCCAAATGCCATCAAATGCATTTCCAAATTCCTGATGTAGCATCAATATAAAGTGTGCATGTGAGCCAACTGTCTTGCATTTTTACTATTTGGAGTGCTGCTATTTCCACCTCATTTTGTGGTTTTTATATTTAGTATTTCCAAATGCATCAGAGCTTCACAGACAAACAAACCCAAGCACTTTGTGCTGACTTAGCCATAGCTGTGGTGCATATCATTTCATTAGAAGATTGAGTCTGACGAAAATGCATCTAGCCGTAATAAAAATAATACTCTACGAACCGCGTTTTGACCGTAAACAACTGAGCCACCAACGAGCTGCTTGCTATTGAAGACACACCTGTAGCATCCAGTTTGCTTACTAGTGGAAAGTTGCCAACTTTGTAATGCTGACCTGTTCAAAAACGGTTGTTTATAATTTCTGTTTATGTCCTCCCTAAACTGTGAACGACCGGGTAATGGTCCTTAAGTTGTGTAATTAGTGATAGGTGGGAGGTCAACTGTATCTTTGGGCCTCTTTAGCACGCATCTGGCTGCCAGATTGGAGGTTAGCGCCTGGGTTGTGGGAAAATGCCACAGTTCTCTTAGCAACTGTACAAATCTGCACAGTAAGACCTGGCACATTACGTCTGACTTATACTTGGTTGCGTGCAGGTGTCGCGTACCGAAAATTGCAGATCTATAAGCTTAGGGTGCGTCGCGAGCTTGTAGATCTGCTATTTTCGGTGCCCGACACCAGCATGCAACTACAGTACAAATCAGGCTATATTCCCATGATGAGAACATTATCAAAAGCCAATAAAATATTTTGTATCAGCATTACGATCATGTAATCTTGTCTATAGTAGTTAGTGGGTTAGATTTGATTTGTGACCTCAGCATTGTAATAATTATTATACCTGTTATTAGTGTGCATTTGGTAGTATTTGGCCTCTTGATGTTTAGGTGTGTGTATGCAAAGCTCTTCTTGCACACTAAAATAGTAAAATACTCCATGTTACAAATGGACAAATTAAAGCTACAATCCATAGGTTCTACTTCCATAACCGATATTCGAACCCGCGTAGGACCAAACATCCACCGCTCATTCAAGACGGAATCCCTGCTTCGACACAGTTGCTTTTGCGCTTATGAGCTTGAGGCAGTGTTACTTGTCAACCAGTGGGTGTCCTACCCGACACCAGGGTATAAATGCAATTGTGCTTGTTATTTTCTATTATCATACTCTACCACGCAGATTGGTTAAAACTGTGTTTTATTCATTAAAATAAGTTCTGGATTGTAGCTATAACCCTGAGGATATCATGTGATGATATCACTGTTATTTTCCTGTCAGCTCCAGAGCTGTCCATGGGCAAGCAAGAGGCCTTTGACATCTTCAGACGGGACCAGGAGGACAATCTGACAATTGAAGACAACAAAGCTGTGCTCAAACAAAGGTCAGAGGCAAAGAGGAGATGTTATTGGGCACTTCATTAACTTCCTGTTTGCGCCCTACACCAAATATCGTTGCCGAAAATAGGGGATCTACAAGCTCGGGCTGTGTTGTTATCCCCATAATAGGGATCCTTGTGTGTGTGTGTGTGTGTGTGTGTGTGTGTGTGAGAGTGAGAGAGAGTGAGAGAGAGAGAGCGAGCTACCTAAAACAAGCATTCTCTTGCTGGCATTCAAATCATTATTTTTCTCATGTTTTTGTTCTTCTTTGTTATGGACATGGGATCAATGGGATTCTTGCCATCGTTGCACCTGTTAAAACAGTTTATGGGTCAGAAACTGCACTTTTATTGCAGCAATATGTTCCTTACTATTGAAATGAAAAATATATAGTCATGAAATGAGAAGGTAAAATAACATGATTTGATTTGCCAGTCCTTCACAGAGGCGCTACTTGGGTGGGAATTGTCATTCCAGGTGTGAAGTCGTTGCAGCCAAGCCATGCAGATATTTATTTTGGCCAGAGGGATATTACATTTTCATTAGCCACCTAAGCCCTATATACGTTGTTGTACGACAAATAGTCAAAATCACCTTTCGATAAGTTCGGTTTGCAGATCTGCCATTTAAGCTATTTCTGAGAGTTGTGTCACGTGAGAGTTGTGTATAGCAGTGGTTCTCAAACTTTTTCATAAGGGCCCCCAAATTGATTATGTATTTGGCCACGGACCCCCATCTGAAAATGTTTTGTGCCAGTGGCCCCCTTGAAGAGAAGATTTGTAAAAAAAAAAAAAAGTTCCAATACTTTCAAGATTATTAAAAGAAAAATCTAAATAGCAGATGTACAAGCTCGTAGATCTACTATTTTTGAATAGACAACATACTGTATAAATGGATAAAGTGGTTAACATGATTGTGATGCTATATTAACTACTTTTGCTGGGGACGCTCCGTAACCACCCCAAGGACCCCTGGGGGTCCCTGAACCATAGGTTCCATAAAGAGGGATTTATCTGTCTGAAACTGAAAACCGATTAGAACTTTTGTGTTTTCAGGCAAAAATGCATGCATACTTTCCAATTGAATTGATTGAGCTCTGACTCAATTCAGTAATATGTGAAAAGATCTGCTATTTTCAAACATTTTAGTACTTTTACTTTTGGTACTTTAAGTACATTTTGATGCCAATACTTTTGTACTTTCACTCAAGTCCATTTATAATTCTGGACTTTTACAGTACCTGTAACAGAGTATTTCTTTATTGCAGTATTGGTACTTTTACTTAAGTAAAGAATTTGAGTACTTTTTCCACCACTGTGCGCAGGTTTTCTGAGGCCAAAGCGCTGGGGGAGCAAGTGAACGAGGCCAGAACCAGAGTCAGTAAGTCACCTCTCCGTCGAACACAGCACCACAAATCTGAGCATTGCTTTCATTGCTCTGAGCATCGCTTTCATTGCTACGCCTTGCGTGAGCCACAGCATATGGACTCAATGTAGAAGCATTCTTATTGCATTTTCTTATTTCCCTCTGGGAGCGCCGTTGTTGCATGCAACCTGCAATAATGGCCGTGTTTTTTATATTATTCCCCGTTGTATCCTTAGTTTCTCGCACGTGAACATTCTTAAACCATTAAAACCAGGAAAGCATCTGTGTCATTTTAGATTTTAACCACTTTAACCATTATTTTATACTCTACATAGCGCATTCACTTGAGCCATGAGCTTGTAGATCTGCTATTTTTGAAAATGTGTGCAAATCTTTATATTTTTTACAGTTTTTAACTCAAATCTTTGCTTCTGGGGGTCCCTGGAACCAAAAAAATGTAGATGGGTGTCGGCGGCCAAATACATATCATTTTGGGGTCCTTGACATGAATAAGTTTGAGAACCACTGATATAGAAACATAAGTTTTTCACAAAACTGTTTAGAACACATTTGTAGAATGGGCCTCAGGTCTTAATGGGTTAAGCAGAAAACACGGTGCACAATCTGGTGTCAGGAATGAATGTCCACTCGCTGTGAATTGTTGTGAGAGAGACGGTAAACTCCGGCTGCGAACGAAAGCGTGTGAACTGTGTATGTGCAAACGCGTCCAGGAGGTAGATGTTCCACAGTGCGTGGTGTAAACTGCATTCCGGAAATCACTCCACACACTTGTGAGGGACATAAAAACTCGACTATTCATTGTCATCATTACCGCCGGCGTCATTATCCTTAACAGCAAATAACATTCTCCGGTGCAAGTCTTTTGGGAATGCTGTTTTTTATTTATCCTTCTATTAACGCGCATGCAGGCTCTCCGCTAGTCTCCAGAGATCACCTGGTATACCTGCCTGGAAAACGTTAGCGAATAGATCAAGAGAAAGTGTCGTTCAGCACATTCCAAAACTTTTCCAGGACTGAGAGGGATTCTGATTTCCTCCCACCCCACTCTTCCGACCCAGGTTTTTTTTTTTTTCAGGACCTGGCTTTGGCGTTTTTTTTTTTTTTTTTGTCTTTACGAGCGCTCCGTAAGAACACCCCTGTGTTCTTCTGGGTAATGTCCCTGACAGGTATAGGCCCGGTCTGCCAGATTGAGGCCTGGCATCGTCCCCTTTAGCTTCACTCACTCCCTGCTGAACCATTCCAAACGGCTCGGCTCCAGAAGGAATCCACCCCAGCGCTTTGGAACGCGAGGTTCTCTCTGGTGTACTGTAGTCTGCACTACTGTGTGTCAACGCCTCGACACCGCCGCTAGCGCGTCGGCCTGTTCAGTGTTGCGTTGATTATTATGTCAGCGAGTTGTGGAAGGATCCCGTACGCATGGTGTTAATGAGTCCAAATTTAGACCTATGCCCCTGTATTGCCCAAGTGAAAAAGAAATATACTAAATATATTTTTCAGAAGTATACTTAATATACTATTTTTGTACTTTTTATAAATTACATTTAAATTGTCTTATTTTGGAAAGACTTAAGTAGTACTTAGTATATTAAAAGTTGAACTAAAGATATGCTAAAACATATCTTTAATATACTTTTATGTACTTTCCCCCCCAAAAAAAATACAATTTAATTACAAATGTACTTATCTGAAGTACAATTGCTGAAGTATACTATCATTACATTTATAGTTTATTACAAATACATATCAAGTACTAAATAAATATATATAGAGTATATAGCAATTATGCTTAAAATATACAATCAATGTATTACAAATATACTTGGAGTATAAAATAAATGAATGTGAAGTATACTTTTAATAGTTTCAAGTATACTATCAATGTAATAATAAAGTAATTAAACTACAATCCAAATGTGCTAAAATATACTTTCAATGTAATAATAATGTAATAATAATGTAATAATAATGTATTTCAACTACAACTTAATTTAACTAAACGTACACAGTTAGTTAATTAAGAATATACTTGTATATTGTAATTGCAATGTATATATACATTGAAAGTATATTTTAAGCATAATTGCTATGTACTCTATATTTATTTATTTTGTACTTGATATGTATTGGTAATACACTATAAATTGAATGATAGTACACTTTAATGACATCAGCAAAACTGTACTTCAGATACTATAAGTATATTTGTAATTAAATTGTATTTTTTGGGGGGCAAAAGTACATAAAAGTATATTGTTTAGCATATCTTTAGTGCAACTTTTAGTATATTAAGTACAACTTAAATGTTTCCAAACAACATCATTTAAATTGAATTTTATAAAAAGTACAAATGAGTATATTCAATATACTTCTGGGAAATGAAATTTAATATTTTTTGCAATGTAACGTGGAGGCTTGTGGTTTAGTTGTCTGTAAGAGCCATGACAACTCTCGCAACCATCAACAACACACTCACATTATATGTAAGGATGGGAAAAGGGGAGAGAGACTGACTAAACAAACAGACATTTAATTCATGGTTTTACTAACAAATTACATAAAATACCATAAATCACCAAATAGCACCACAACAAAACACTAAACTCAATGACCCATAGCATAACCCCACTACGCATTCCCATATTCAAATAATAACACAAATAGGAACAATAACACACATTTCCCAGCACGCACTGGGGCGCATGCTGGGAAATGGACTTCCTCTAGCCACCATAAATGTAATGATAGTATACTTTAATGACATCAGCAAAAGTGTACTTCAGATACTGTAAGTATTGTAATTAAAGTATATATATATGTATATTTGATTAAATAAAAATTTGCTTTTCAAAAGTGTATTCATATAATGTTTAATTTTTGTTTAACTTAAGTACATTTAATGTTAAATATATTTTAAATGATTATAGTATATGTGCTTACAGTATATTATAGTAGATTATCCTCAATATGCATTTATTTTAAGATATACTATAATATGCTTATTAAAAGTATACTTTTCACAAAAAATATTTAAAATATGTTCAAGTATATATTTTTGTAAGTATGTTAATGTCTATTTTATTGAAGTTTCACTTAAGTACTACTTCCTAAAAGTACACTTTTCTTCAGTGCATTTATAGTATAAGGCTGAAAAAATATACCGAAAAAGCATTATACTTAAAGTTTGCTTTAGTATACTTTTTAAGTATACTATTTTGAATATGTTCCTGGATGCTATTAGTAATATACTTCTTAATATTATACTTGTAATATACTTGTTTTAAAGTGCATTCAATATATATTTCTACAAAGCACATTAAATACTAACATAAATTAAATTGTAATTTAGCACATTTCTTTTTAAGTTTACTAATGTGCTTTGTAGAAATATATATTAAATGCACTTTAAAACAGTGTGTATATTACAAGTATAATGTTAAGAAGTATATTACTAATAGCATCCAGGAGTAATGTACTTCTTAACATTATACTTGTAATATACTTGTTTTAAAGTGCATTCAAAATGTATTTTTTACAAAGCACATTAGTAAACTTTTTTTTTAAAATGCTAAATTACAAATTAATTTATGTTTGTATTTAATGTGCTTTGTATAAATATATATTGAATGCACTTTAAAACAAGTATATTACAAGTATAATGTTAAGAAGTATATTACTAATAGCATCCGGGAACATATTCATAAATAGTATACTTAAAAAGTATACTAAAGCAAACTTTAAGTATAATGCCTTTTTCAGTATATTTTTTCAGCCTTATACTATAAATACACTGATGAAAATTTTACTTTTACGAAGTAGTACTTAAGTGAAACTTTAATAAAATAGGCATTAACATACTTACAAAAATATATATTTGAACATATTTTAAATAGTTTTTGTGAAAAGTATACTTTTAATAAGCATATTATAGTATATCTTAAATTAAGTGCATATTGAGGATAATTTGCTATGAATATACTATAAAAGCACTTAAAATATAATAATTTAAAATATATTTAACATTAAATGTACTAAGTTAAACAAAAATTAAACATTATATGAATAGACTTTTGAAAAGTACATTTTTATTTAATTAAATATATATTTTTTGTTTAGTACACTTTTAACAAATGTGCTAAATGACAAATTAATTCATGTTGACATTTAAGTGCATTGTAAAAATATATTTTTGAATGCACTCTGATTATATTTGCTAAATATATTTTGGCAAAAAATGCACTGTTAGTATGCTTTGACAAAAGTTCAAATTGACAATTAACATACTTATTGTGCTAAAAGTATACTTTAGCACAAAAAAAATACATTTTTTTTTCACTTGGGTGCCTATACACGTTAAAGTCCTCGGTGTTAAAAGCTGCAATCCGGAACTTATTTTAATGAATGAGTATATATTTATATATTTTTAAGTTAAAATAGTGTGGTAGTTTAGTCACTAAACTATACTGGGACCCCAACTCCACACTGTGAATTCTGTGTTAGTTTAACTCTGAAAGTGTACAAATGGAACCAAATGGACCCTTAAGGGTCCATTTGGTTCCTTTTGTACACTCTCAGAGTTACAGACCTGTAAGGGTCCATTTGGAACCCTGGTTGGGCCCTGGACCAGAAGTTGAGAACCAGTGATTTTAACCAATCTGTATATAAGAGTATGTTAATACAATAGAACCAGCACATCTGCAGTGGTTGGAGGTTGTCTCTCTGCTCGTCCAATGGGAAATTTGGACCCATATTGTCTCGGGGAGGGCACAAGTAGATTGACAAGTAGTACGGCCTGAAGCTCATAAGCCCAATTTCTCCCATGGCCAAGTGGGGACTCCGTCATGTTTGCTCACCCACGTGGGAAGAGCCATGTTGGAATCCCGGTGGGGATACGAAAGTTACAGATTTAAGCTCTAGTTTAACTCTGTACAAATGAAACCAAATGGACCCTTGTTGTAGGTCCATTTGGTTTCATTTGTACACTTTCAGACTTGCAAATGGATAAATTAACACTGAGGATTTTGTTTTGACTGTGTATACAGTACAGAGAGGCCTTCATATGTCTCAAGTTCAGTTTGTTCAACGATCCGTCTTAATCACCGTCACGTTGCGTTCAGTGGACTGTTGAGAAACAAGGCCCTTCCTCCACCAGACTAGCAATAACAAATCATATCTCAGAAATGATTTCAGTGCGTATAATGGGGAGAATTTTCCAGCGTGTCATCACAATTCAAAATATCAGCGTGGTATTATTAGGGTTTGATCTGGTTTGCATCTAATATTGCAAGCTTCAATTCTTTTTTATACTTTTTTTTTTTTTTTGGTTCCGTTGGAATGTGTGTGTTTGCGGTTCATGTCAGATGCCAGTGAAAGGGATAAGTTCGCCTGTTCACCAGTGCTTTGGCGTCATTACTGCCTCATGTCACGCACGCAGTGGTGTAAAGTAACCAAGTACATTTACTCAAGTACTGTATTTAAGTCCATTTTTTAGGTATTTTTACTTTACTGGAGTATTTAAACATTTTTGTACTTTTACTTCTACTACATCTCAGAGGCAAATATTGTACTTTAGTCACTAGTTACTTTGCAGATATAAATGATTATATTATAAAACATACATTAACCACTTCAGCCCTATTTTAGGATCCACAAGCTCACAACGTGTCGCATCACGACGCGTTGTGAGCTTGTAGATCTGCTATTTTCAAAAATGTTAGCACTTTTACTTTTGATACTTTAAGTATATTTTGATGCCAATACTTTTGTACTTTTACTCAAGTAAAATTTTGAACACAGGCCTTTTACTTGTAACAGAGTATTTTTATATCGTGGTATTGCTACTTTCACTTAAGTAAAATATGTGAGTACTTCTTCCACCACTGCACGCACGGCGGTTGAGTAGCATTCAGCTGTCACCCGCTCATAGATGCCAGCGTGCATTTAGCACTGCTGGAATTCTGGAGTATCAGCGTTGGACTGTGGTGACTGCGAAGGCGCTGACACAGACATACATCAGAGGTGGTGTCTTGTCAAACAAAAATAATCTATGACCATTGACTTTTTGGTTTTGAACCCATTTAGACTGGGAAAGCATCTTGTGTCATTTTAGATTTCTTTGGCTATTAAAAAAATAGCAGCGCTATGAGCTTGTAGATCTGCAATCTTTTTGATTTTTGATTTTTTTAAGCGAACATTTTTAACTGATCTGTGCTTCTGGGGGTCCCTTCCTGGAACAACATATTTTGAGATGGGGGTTCGCGGCCAAATACATATAATTTTGACATCTCTTGACATGGAAAAGTTGGAGCACCACTGATATAGCAATATACTGTTAAGATTTAGAAAACATTTTTAGATATGTATTTGGCCGCGGACCCCCATCTCAAAATATTTTAGTTCCAGGGACCCCCCAGAAGCAAAGATTTGAGTTACAAATGTTTGCTTAAAAAAATAATATATATATTAAAAGATTTGCACAAATTTCACTCGGTGCCGCACTATGAGCTTGTAGATCTGCATGTAGATCTGCTGAAATCTAAAAATGACACAAGCGCGTTCCCGGTCTTAATGGGTTAATAACATTAAAGCTGCAATCCGGAACTTATTTGAATGAATAACATGTTATATTACCAGTCTATATGGTATGTACTGTATAGTATGTGTTAACAAGATATAATCAGTACATCTGCAGTGGTTGGAGGTTAAAAAAACTCTTCCATTGAGGCGTTTAGACCCTGGTGTTGGGAGGGTTTTTGATTGATTGAATACTTAATTGACACAGTTATTAACAGTACAGGTAGCACATTCAAAGATTATGCTTAAAGTGTAAAACAAAATGAATCAGTAATACATATAATCCATACAATGCAATGCAATGCAATGCAAGGCAGCATAGTAGAATGCATTTTTAACCGAATTTTGGGGGAACGGGGTCGGATGGACAGTATGCTCATGGGCACCACTTAGTCTAGAGCAGGGGTCTTCAACGTTTTCAGGACAAGGACCCCCTGGCTGAGAGATAGATGAAGCAGGGACCCCCTCTATATTGTATAAAATTGTGTTTCAGATTAAACTTTTTTTGTTTACTTGGTCTGCTCTTTTTTCCCTCTACACCTAAACCTCTTTGCCAAAAATAGCCGATACAAGCTCACAACGCCTCGCAGCGCAAGGCGTTGTGACCTTGTAGATCTGCAATTTTTGGCTAAAGTTCTCCTCAGAAAAAGGGATGCTAGGGTTCAAGTTGTTAAGGTAAAAAAAAAACACACACAGACAGATTTGGCGGACCCCCTGTAGTAACTCTGAGGACCCCCTAGGGGTCCCGGACCCTCTATTGAAGACCCCTGGTCTAGAGAAGTAGTTTGACACGGCATTGATGTAGTATTTTAAAGACCAGACCCATTGAGAGATGTTGCACTCTGTCTTCTACCTGCCAGCCCAGACTATAGCAAAGTGAGCTAGGAGAAAGCGAGTCCTGGGGAACACATGCTGGTCGACAAGTAGTACTGCCCAAAGCTCATAAGCACAATATCTCCGCTGGCCAAGCGGGTATTTGGTCTCGTATAAGCGGTATAGATGTTTGTTCGAATCTCGGGGAAGGACATCAAACTTAATGTTAATACAATAAAACGAGTAACATCTGCAGTGGTTGCAGGTGGTCTCCCTAGTTTTCCCATTGACAAGTAGCCCCACCTGAAGCCCATAAGTCCATAATCTCCCCTGGCCAAGGGAGGTTTCCCTCTTGCGTGGGCGGCAGATGTTTGGTTTGATTCGAATCCCAGATCTAACCATTGCAATTAGCTCTCTCCGTCAGCAGAGGACAGACTACTTACGCATTGCAGCTTTAACTTTTCAGAGCGTAGGCTTTGGACGTACGGTGTATTGCGTGAATTAATGAGAGAAGACACTTAGACTCGCTGCAGCACAAGCTATTGTGTGGTAGACTGTTTTGCGGGCAAAGATATATAGACATTTTGGTATATGAATTATTCAATGAGCCAGCGGGGAAAACAGACTAGAGCAGAAACATTTGCGATGCTGTCACATGTTATTACGATGTTAACGGCATGGGAGACGCATTTTTCCTAGATGAGAGGCAGTGTTTATAGTGGAAGGTAGTTTGCCTCTCCTGGCTGGAAAAGTCGTGCCATAATATATTTAGCTCAGTGTGTTTCCTCGCCGTTTTTCTGGAAGACCCGCTCGGAAATTTTACACTACCTATGGCCTCATGGTTAATGTAGAACATGGAAAGAGTTAGCATAATATAGGCAAAGGCTTTGTGTTGCTCCGTCTGATGGATGTGCCCAGCGTGAGCGGGTCAGTGGCAGGGGAGAGGCGGGAGGAGAGAGGGCGGTACCCTGTGGAGACCGGCGGGGCCTAAACCGTTCCCTCGTTACCAGTATTGTTCTTGGCCGCCCCATGCAGCATGGCTTTCGGAATCCGGTCCCACCGGAGCAGCATAGTATGATACTGTACTGTATGTTCCAGAGACCCTTTAGGTCTAGAGAGCATAAGCTGTCGCTGTCGGGTGGAAACCTCCTATCTCCACATTCTTAACTTTTTGTGGGTTTTTATTTTTCGTAAATTAACGGCCCTACTTGATCATATTACGGCGTCGCACAAAAGCATCCAAGTGCATGCAAGTAGCAGATCCACAAGCTCGAAACGTGGCACGAAAGCGACGCGTTTTGAGCTTGTCGATCTGCTACTTTTGCTATTTTTGAATTTGAATCCTGAAAAGTAACAGTTTGGGACATATGAGGTTTCCACTCGACAGAGACGATATAGGGATGTGCATTCATTCTGTAGGGAATCTGTGATGCACAGCACATCTTCTGTGCACAGTCAAATCCTGAGTGTTCATTTATCCATTTTGTACACCCCTCAGAGTTCAAGACCGGATAAGAAGCGTTACTGTAGGCCCGGTGGAGGGTGGTGGTGGTGACTGGGGTCCCAATTGATCTCTTACCCAGATGTGCGTGGGGATTTATGCGGTGCTGTCCTACTCGCAGCGTCTGCTAACCTCTTTGCTGTCCCACCCTCATACTGTTCCCCCCGCCACTGCTGACCTGAGCTTGTTTTTATTTATTTATTTTCCTTTTTGCAACTCATTTCATTTTTCTCCCAATTTAGTCGTTATGCCAATTCCCAATTCCCCCCCCCCCCCCCCTGCTGCATGTACAGTAGGCGGCCAGTGACTTTGACCAGTTTCACTTTCAAAACCTTTGCATCATGCATGTCACACAAACAGAATGCAATGCGTTTTGTTGATATAACAAGTTTTTTCATATAGAGTCCTATCCACAAATCCACCATTTAACTTCCACAATCCACATTATCAAAACCATTCTGTTTGTGTGACATGCATGGTGCAAAGGTTTTCAAAGTGAAACTGGTCAAAGTCACTGGCCACCTACTGTAGTCCCAGTCACTGCTGCTAATCACCGCTGTTTGGTTCTTGTTTGCATGGTCTCTCCTGCGGAGGAACATGCTATCCTTCCCAGCTCCGCTCCCCACTGGACATGCGCCCCGACCAGACTGTAGGAGGCGCTATAGTAAAGTGACTGTAACTAAAAAAGAATGGCTGACCTCAAAATACAAGTGAGCATAGTTTAACTCCTTGAACTCCTTGGTAGTAGCATCCTCTGCTACTATACCGCCCACCACCCCTCCTTTCTCTGTAAATATACCTTTTTTATATTGATGCTGCTGAGTTTTCGACCAATATGTATTGTGTTGTATTACTGATGAATTGAGTACAATGGACCACAGTGGAAACGTACTACCTGTATTGTTAACACACATGTTAATAATAAAGTATTCAATCAATCTAAAACAGAGATCACCCTCCTCAACCAGCTTCCCACCGTCAAACATGGCTAACTGCAGTGGTGTAAAGTACATTTATCAAGTACTGTACTTAAGTACAATATTATTGAGGTCCTTTTACTTTACTAAAGTATTTTCAATTTTCAATACTTTTACTTCTACTCCACCTTACCTGAGAGGCAAATATTATAATTTTACTCCACTAACTTTAGTTACTAGTTAATTTGTAGATTTTGATTATTATTACAGCCCTATATACATTTCGGCTATTTGAAAATAGCCAATCTACAAGCTCACAATGCGTCGATTGTGAGCTTGTAAATCTGCTATTTTCAAAAGACTTTTAGACATTTTACACATTTGAAAACTTGCATACCATTGTGAAATGGGACACTCTGCATAATGAGAACTTTCTACTTTTGGTACTTTAAGTACATTTTGATACCAATACTTTTGTACTTCTACTCTACTTTTACTTTACTGTAAATTTCAAATTCCGGACTTTTACTTGTAACAGAGTACTTCTACATCGCAGTATGATACTTTTACTTAAGTTAATAATGTGAGTACTTTTTCCACCACTGGCTAACTGTGTTTGTTCCAGGCCAAGCCTGGATCCTGAAAAGTAACAGTTTTGGACATGTGAGGTTTCCACCCGACAGAGACGATATGGCGTCAGTCCAGATTTTAAAACGTTGTATGGGGTGAGCTGTAAACACCTCCGTAAGTTGCAATGTCCCGAGGATTTCTCCCTTGCCTGCACTCTTTATGGGTAGCAGACACTAAAGGCCTGGGTGAATATTCAAAACCACTCCGGGCCATGCTGTACGATGTGATTGTGTCTGTAATTTATTTGCAGGGCTAATGTTGTCAGCTGCTCGTAAGAATGGTTTATGCCGCGTGCTTACCTTAACATGTGGTCCCAGACAATGCTATCCTCGCTCGGAGCAAGAGCCAACCCATGAGAACACGATGTAGACAGCAGAACCATTCCCTCCATTTAGCCTTATCCCTCATGCTGTGTTTAGTCAAGCGTCCCATCTTGGGTGCTAATAGAATGTCTTATAACATTAGTATGTGGTAATTGTAGCCTTAGGGAACCAAGGGTCTCAGAGCCATGTGGCCCATAGGGGCATGGGAGCCCATCTCCTGTTTCTGTAGCGCGAGGCGGCTTGATGTTCAAGTACATCCCCCAGCCATGATGTACAAGTACGGGATTCCCTCTTCCATTGGTGTTTCGCCCAGGTGGGTGTGGTCATATGCGGAAACCTATTACCCTAACCTTAACATCACAAAAAATATGCCTAAACCTACCCTCAACCCTAACCCTAACCTCACAAAAAATATGCCTAAACCTAACCTCAACCCTAACCCTAACCTCACAAACACTATGCCTAAACCTAACCTCAACCCTAACCTCACAAACACTATGCCTAAATCTAATCTCAAAACCACCCCCCACCGGGGCGAAACACCTGGGTAAGAGAGAGTCCGGTACAATTACACCCCCTGGACATGGCGCTATAGTGCTGTATGTCGCAGGGACTATACCCCCAATCCAGCCCATAATGCTTGGAGTGCCAAGCAGGGAGGCATTGGGCCTCATTTCTATAGCCTTTATGACCCGGCCGGGGAATCGAACCCGACCTCCCCAATCTCAGGGCGGACACTCTTAACCGCAAGGCCACTGACTGAGCTCATAACATATGCTGTACTACAAATGTGTATGATTAGCTACTATTGTCAGATTGCATTTGTGTACCTTGATAAGCTCCTATCCATGACGTTCACATACAGACATTCACTGATGGACTGTATAGCAGTGGTTATCAAAGTAGAGTTCAGGGACTCTCTCAAGGTTCCGTCAGGGGGTTCTAAATTGACCCGTATAGGTCTGTAACTCCTGACGGTATACAAATGGAACCAAATGGACCCTAACGGGTCCATTTGGTTCCATTTGTATACCGTCAGAGTTAAGGGGGTATGTAAAAGTTTGAGAACCACCGCTGTATAGCAATATATCGTCACTGTCAGCAGAAACCTTATATCTCAAAATTTCATTTGATGCCCTACTTCGTCATGTACCAGAGTGTCAAGCAATGCGACGCATTGCGAGCTTGTAGATCTGCTATTTTCACTATTTCTGAACATTTTCGGTCCATTTCCTGAAAAGTAACGGTTTTGGACGATATACTTTGCCCCTCATAGAGACTTGCAGTATGATATATGGAGGACCAAAAGGCCTATATTGTACATATAGATGGTCTTTGGATGTCTCTGTGGTAACGGTGCGGTGTATCGCGTTTAACCTCCGGGCCACAGGAATCGGCAAATATTTGTCGAGGCTTATAGCATGAAACCGGCCCTTTATGACCGCGGCATGTCTCCTGACAGTTGTGGGGGGGAAACCCTGCGTGGTTTGGAAGACGTCGTGGCGTTTTCATTCTTTCGTCCGCAGCCTCGCTCTGGAAGAGCGAACCGACCGGAGGGGCTGAAGGTAATGAAAGATTGCAGGGAGCGCACCGCACACCGCTTACCAGACGACACGTATGCAAATCGATCATTTCACGGGAATGTTTCTCATGCCTGTCAAGATCGGAGCGGCCGGTGAGGTTGGAGAGCTGTTTTAGTTTGAGGTAATGACGTTCTTAACCACTTAAAAACGCTATGTAATTTGTTGTGCGTCAAATAGCGAACATAGCCGATCTACACCCTTGTAGATCTACAAGCTTGTAGATCGGCGAGTAGGGCTATTTTTTAAATAAAAAGAAATGCATTTAAATCCAGGAAATTATGTGGATCTCGGGATCCACATAGAAACGGCTCAGTTGTAGATCTTGGACTTTGGCTCCACAGTGGATCTCTTCATGTGACCAGCCTGTTACATCACTCATGTATGACATCAGTCGCCTATGACATATTATCTGTGACGTATGGCTCCAAATGTGGGCAAGGTTTCAGCGAAATCACAGCTCCATTGACTTCTGTTAAATATTTATATAATATTATAAAAAGTATAAAACATACTTGAAAATAATTAGTGGAGGTACTTCTGTGGCCTATTGGCGGCGTGCACAAGACATTTGGCGCTGGTCAGTCCAGCAGTTTGTGAGATTAGCTCCAGACAGACAGACAGACAGACAGACAGAGACACATTTTAACAATTTATTCATGTATAAAGGAGAGCATACAAGGACACAAATATTAAAGGTACAGTTAAGGTTACATTCACGAAATCATGGCATTTGTCTTCGTGATACAACAAGCATATCACTCTGTAGGTCACAGCGTCTCCGGCCCACACACACACACACACACACACACACACACACACACACACACACACACACACCCTGTCACAGATGGCATTGTGACTCTAGGCTTCATGTGGTTGATTTGCTTGACTTTAATCAATGAGATATCCTCGTGTTGTGTTGAGTGGCGGCCCACAGATATCCAACACAGAGAGCTTATTCTAATGGAGAGTCCAGTGTTTTCCCCCTGATATTACTACAATGGAATA
Source organism: Gymnoscopelus braueri (assembly GCF_963280865.1). Lineage (NCBI taxonomy): Eukaryota > Metazoa > Chordata > Actinopteri > Myctophiformes > Myctophidae > Gymnoscopelus > Gymnoscopelus braueri. Next base: position 40,347,931 of record NC_137621.1, on the reverse strand, counting down.
GATAACAGAAGACCATGCAGGGTTGTTCAGCTGGACCATCGATCACATGACGTTCCACTTAGCGCCAGGGCCTGATAAATGGTGTGCATGCAAACACTTGAGCTTCTGGAAAGTTCAAATTGAAGTGGCCACAGCAGTGGTTCTTGAAACTTTTTTGATTCCAAGGACCCCAACCGGTTTTGTATGCATTAGGGCACAGGCCCCCATTACTCTGAGAGTGTACAAATGGAACCAAATGGACCCTTACAGGTCTATAACTCAGAGAGTGTACAAATGGAACCAAATGGACCTGCAAGGGTCCCAGAGCGGAGCTGTAAGCGTCCATTTTGTTCCCAACTATCAATCAATCATTTAGCTGGGGAAACCCCCTCAAGGACCCCTGGGGGTCCCCGGACCCCACTTTGAGAACCTTTCTAGTGTTTGTTTGCAACGTGACAGGCTGGCCGATGCATTTTACAATGTGTGTGCATCTCATACTGTGTGCAATGTTCATCACCATGGGTTGTGTTGACATCTCCTGTCAGCACAGCTCAGCATTACTGGATAGATGCCATCGTTACTGCTTTCATGTTGTCACTATCGGCGGGCAGAAATCTCCAAAACTGGGGGGAAAAAAAGAATCTGTGTTCCAATGGATCCAATGTAGTTATTATTTAGTCACAAGCTTGTTAACCCATTCAATACGGGGACGCATCAAAAAATAGCTTTAAAAAATGGCAGATATACAAGCTCATAGCGCGGCACCGAGTGCCGCGTTATGAGCTTGTAGATCTGCTATTTTCTGAGCAAATCTTTAAATATATATATTTTTAAAAGAGAACAGTACATATTTTGTTCTAGGGACCCCCCAGAAGCAAAGATTTGAGTTACAAATGTTACAAATGTTACAAATGTTCACGATTTTTTAAAAATAGCAGATCTACAAGCTCATAGCGCGGCACTAGGTGCAGCACAATGAGCTTATATATCTGCTATTTTTTTGAATAGCCAAAGAAACCTGAAAATGACACAGATGCGTTCCCGGTCTTAATGGGTTAATACTTTTCATGGGTTAAATATTTTATCAAACCTACAGGCAGACATAACCACTTTCAACCTGGCAAGCCCTATTTTGGGCATCTTATTATCCTATATTAAAATTGCCTAACGGGTGGGTCAGTCGGTCGGGGCGGTTGGTGGACCACCGCGGGCCCTTGGGGGCCCCTGTCCCCCATCAAATGCACATAATTCATAACCTGGCTCCCACACTCATTTTCTTTGCCCTCCATCATCCACTGAGTGTGTACATTGGGACATCATGGACCCTGGCCAATGGCAGTTGTGTATAAAAACAACACACAACTGCAGGTCTGGAGGACAGATGCAGAATGGATGCAGGGTTAGGGGGGAGGGATGCGCCTATAATGGCAACCCGTATGTGACCCACAGTGGTGGAAAAAGTACTACATGTTTTTACTTAAGTAAAAGTATCAATACTGCAATGTAGAAGTAGCCTACTCTGCTACAAGTAAAAGTCCAGAATTCAAAATGTACTTGAGTAAAAAAATTATTATTATCTATTTCTGGCCATTACGATTTTTATTTTTTTTATTGTTTCAAAGTAAAAAAAAAGTGCTTAGGAAGCGAGATACAGCCCTTTTCAGTTTTAAGTTAAACAAGGAGTGGATGGAGCTGCAAATCTTCAGATAATGATATATTGGGTTCCAAAAGATTTATTTTTTATTTTTATTTTTTAGTTTTTTTCAATTTCTTTCACGTTAATGGCACTCAATGAGTTAAAGTACCAAAAGTAGAAAGTACTCATTATGCAGAATGTCCCATTTCACAACTTTTCAAATGTATAAAATGTATACAAATATTTAAAAAATAGCAGATCTACAAGCTCACAATGCGAAGCATCGCGACGCATTGTGAGCTTGTAGATCGGCTATTTTCAAATGGCCGAAATATATATTTGTATATACACACACATACATACATACACACACATATACACACACACACACACACACATATATACTGTACATACACACACAGTTAATCACCGACCCCCAGTTTTGGAACCATTGGTGTAGAAGAGGATCTGTGTTTCGATGTGGCAGGTTGAGGGTCCACAGCTCCAGGGTGGGGTGCAGCACGTGCACCCAGCCACCCTTACTGCATGAGAACTTTTGACCCATAGAGCTGGCCTATCAGATCTGTGGAATGGCGGATGGCCCCATGGCGCGTCTGCGTCTGGCCGCCGTGCTGCACCTTCACTGGCATCATGAACCCATGGCTCACGTAGATGAATACGATCCTGAATACGATCTGAACACTCCACAAAACTCATTCATGCTGAGTGTCGGCTCTCACCCAACTGTAAGGGTCTTCTCCAAAGTAACGTTCAACTCCAACATACACGACATAAACCAAATGCACATTATATGGAGATTAGATTTTCAACATGCGCTGATGTCAGACACTACAGAAACCATTTATTATCAGATGTGTCGTTTTTAATTCATCAAAAAAAGATGATGATGACGATGAACAACACAGATTTGCGTACAGGTATGTGTCCCCTGGGGTTTCTCTGATACGGCCATATATGGGCATATCAGTCGGATCTGCGGTGCGGCGTAGGTGTGAGGGCATGCGGCCCAAACCTCTAGTTAAAAAGAAAGTGCACAATGTGTCATGCAAAGCGCTATGAGGTTGTAGATTGCCTATTTTCTCTACTCTTGCGCGACACTGTCATATGGCAAAGTATAAAATAGGACTTTCATTTATGAAAGAAATGGTTTCTGCCTGACAGCAACTATATATACTGTAGGAATAGATCTCTGACGGATTTGCATAAAAAAGAGAATTGAGCCGCCCCTACACATACCAAACGTATCTGAAAAACAGCATGTCTGAAGTTTTCTGTTACTGTACATGGAGTATCCCCCCAAAAATTAACATAATTGCACTTATTGAACCACCGACATTGACTAGGGTGACAGAATGCAGAGAATTATGGTTGGTAGTTCGATGGCCTTTTGAGCACCCTAAATAATGGTTCTATGCACATGGCAGCTGTAAGCCACACCGGTAGTCTTTTTGGCCCCATGTGTTTTTCTTTCTGGCTGTAGCCTGCTCCCTGCACTTTCTCACTCTGTCAGCATCGCTAGGTCAGGGTGGGTTCAAACCACTCAGTGGTGCCGCTAAGTGTTTCTTAATCCTGTTATTTTATTAGGAAAGGAAGAGGCCGTACATCAGACGAGGGTTCGGCATCGGATAGGATCGGAGAAGGTTGTTTCTGCCTCTCGGGTGCACTTCGGAAACCGTCTCTGCCGGGTGGAAACCTCATATGTCCTGTTACTATTCAGGATTCGAATTCCAGAAATAGCAAAAGTAGCAGATCTGCAAGCTCGAAACGCGACGCTTCGCGCCGCCTTTCGAGCTTGCAGATCTGCTACTTTTGATGCTTTTGTGTGACGCATGTAGTATGATCAAGTCGGGCGTCAATTTACGAAAAACGCAAAAAGTTAAACTATGGAGTTAAGAGGTTTCTGCCCGACAGCAACGAAATGGCTGTTGAAGACCCTGGCGTCTGTTAGGTAAGACTGGGTCAGACCACCTGACCACACTGTCAAGCCACAGGGAGCCTCGGTTCAAACAGGATCTCGAGCTACCCTATCTCCTCACGCCGTATCCAACGAAAAGTACGACTTTGTGAGGGGGTCTCAAGCTCCACTGGCAAAACACTTACTTATGTCGGTGTCGTTTGCAAGGTCTTGCGCCGTTAATCCTTGTCAGCGCTGTCTGCAATAACCTTCAATTGTGGCCTGCGTTTTGATTCACAGACTTTGTACAGAGTCTTGAAAGATAGATTTACCTCTGTGGTGTTGGGCACAGCGACCAGCAGCTCTAAGGCCAGTCGGTCGGTCGGTCAGTCGGACGGTCCACAAAAATTTGGCGTGTGTGTGTGTGTGTGTGTGTGTGGGGGGGGGGGGCTCAAGAGGTAAAGCAGCCATCTGGGAACCGATTACATCCCCGGCTCCTCCTGGCTTTGTGTCGAAGTGTCCTTGAGCAAGACGCCGAACCCCTAACTGCTCCCGATGGCCAGGATAGTGCCTTGCATGGTTTCCTTCGCCGTCTGTGTGTGTGAATGTGTGTGTGAATAGATGAATGTACAGTAATGCGCTGCACTTTTGACGCTTTTTTGTGTGCTGTACCGCACTTTGGTCAGACTTTGGTTGTTTTTAAATGTGCTTTATAAATAAAATGCACTTGACTTGACATTGTGTAGTACTTTGAAGAAAAGGCGCTATAGAGATATAGGGCATTTACCAAGAATGTGTGGATGCATACGCGTATGTACTGTAGTCACAGCTACAGTATTGCAAATTAATTATTTTTAAAAGAAATACCCGTTCAGTTGTAAATGATAAAGTCCAATGCATCTACAAAAGATACAAGCTGAACCTTATTTCCATCATTTTCTTTGGTGTATTATTATTCCGTCTGGATGTCTCATCATGAGACCTTGGACATGGTCGTTTTGATTGGCAACAGGACCGTTATTACAGAAACAACTGCAGTACAGTGAGTTCCACAACTGTGGGACACCTAAGGGACTGCAGAGAAATCTCTCACCCCCGAAATGCTCTATAGCAGTGGTTCTCAAACCTTTTCACGTCAAGGACCCCCAAAATGATATGTAATTGGCGCCAGAAGAGAATATTTATGTAAAATTATTATTCAACATTTTCAATATTTTTCGTGACACACTGTGGGCTTGTGCATCTGCTATTTCTGCCAACATCTAAATGGATAAAGTGGTTAAAATGATTGTGATGTAGCACTATTTGATTTGAACCCGGATTCCAGCGCAAGTGCTGACATTTTTTACCATTGAGCTAATAGAGCCTGCCTGCTTGCTCAGGGGATAAATTGAATCTTGACCATCAGGTCAAAATTCTTGCCATTTGTTGGTGTTCACTCTCCTGATTGGACGAAACTGGTATCCCACCTGAATATTTATTTACTGTTTATTAAAGGCTGGAGAGACACGGAGACTCCTGTCCTGTTTCACTTTTTAACCCCCCCAACCATGTTTTATTTTATTTTTTGCTTTGTCCTGTGACTATGTTGTTGCACAGGCCTGTTTCTGTTGCTACCCTCCATGTACAGCACTTTGGTCAATCTTGATTGTTGTAAATGTGCTATATAAATAAAGTTGTATTTTATTTTATTTGAACCAAAAAACATTACTTTTATTTGACGCAAAAGTGAACTAAATTTATATCCCTGCCTAGTTATTGTTGACATAGTTGTCAGTTTTTCCCCGGGTGACTCAATTGATTCTACTGGGATGAAATGCTGGGAAGGGAGGCTCTGTACACATTCAAATACAGTGTTAATGTATCCATGTGTAATTCTGAGGGTGTAACAAATAGAACCAAGTGCATTTGGTTCCATTTGTACACCCTCAGAGTTAAAGCTGTACTAGTGACTACAATGTTATGTTTGTCCAATCAACGCTGTATCTTCTATTGAGACATTTCGATTATGTGTCTGGTTTGACACGACCGGGTGGCAAGGTGGTACCGTCTGAAGGTCAAAATTCAAGTTCTTCTTCCCCACGGGGCAAGCAGGCAGAGTCTATCAGCTCAGTGGTTAACATTTCAGCACTTTGCACAGGAGGAGACCGTGGGTTCAAATGTGGGGTAAAAAAAAAAGAAGGAAAGTTCCAGAGGGTAGCTTTAAATTAGCGCTCAGGATAGTGCTGCCGTGCAGATGACTTACCCATGTGTTGTCCCTGTATATCTGCCACATGAGAGGCAACGGGTCCGTCCTCGTGTGGATCCAAGGTGCCGCCCCCGTGTTCCTTCCTGGAGCATCACCGGAGACACCGACGCTCTTCAAGGAGAAGGCTGTCAAAGTGTTTAATTCTGGAGCACGATGCTGCTGTTGCTGCTGCCTCCGGCCAACACACACACACACACACACACAGACAGACACACACGTGCACACACGCACGCACGAACACAGTGGTGGAAAGTACATTTACTTAAGTACTCTACTCAAGTATAATTTTGAGGTATTTGTACTTTACTTGAGTATTTCCAATACTTTTACTTCTACTCCACTACATCTCGGATCCAAATATTGTACTTTTACTCCATTACATTTATTTGAAAACTTCAGTTACAGTTACTTTGTAGATTTTGTTTATTATTACAACATATACATTAACCACTTCAGCCCTATATATATTTCGGCCATTTGAAAATAGCCGATCTACAAGCTCACAATGCTCACAACCCCAAAGATGAAATTAGTTGATCTACACTAAGTATAAATCAGGCATAACTCTAAACCTAACCTCTAAATGCTTCTTCCTAACCCTAACCTCTTTTCCTAATTGTAAACCTCAACTGTACATTTACCATAAAACAACCGTTTTTCTTGTGAGCATCAGGGAATTGGTCCTCTGTCTATTTCTCAAATTCTACTATACTTTTGGACATTACTGCTAGACATTTGGGCCTCACAAGTATAGTAATACAATTAGGCCTACACACACACACACACACACACACACACACACACACACACACACACACACACACACACACACACACACACACACACACACACACACACACACACACACACACACACACACACTCCCACACCATGACCCCAATCACAGGTTCATCCCCGCAAAGCTCTGCTGTGTGTCTTCCATGAATTCCTCCCTCTCAGCAGTGTGTTTGTGTAGAGAGAGACACTGTGGACGTAATAGATGTGTGTCGGAGGACCTGGTGAGCTGACAGATCTTGTTGTTGGCTGTATTGTATTGATTGGCTGTATTTTAGAGCCGAGGTCACGCTGCACCGCTGGCCACTTGGACCCCATGCCGTTCACCGGTGCATGGAATGGATCTGATTCTGAGCACAGATGGCTCTGTTGAAATCCCTTTTTTAAAGCTGCAATCCACAACTTGTAATGGCAGTAAATAAATAAATAAATAGATAAAACAAAATACTTTTTTTAAAGAAAAAGGCATTCAAATGGGTCCCCAGCAAGTTAATAGTTCAAATTAAATATTTGAAAAATCTTTTAAAAGTGTATTTTTATTTATAAAAAAAACATAATTTATTTATAAAATTTAACACAAATCCTTTCAGATGGGCGTCCCCGGCCACGATGGCAAAGGGCTCCCTTCTCTTCCATTGAGAAATGTAGATCCTGGTGTCGGGGAGGATTCTTACTGGTTGACAAGTAACCCTGCCTGAAGCTCATACGCCTAATATCTCCCCTGGCCAAACTGAAGGCGGATTGAGGGAGTAGATGTTTGGTTTCCCCACGTGGGAGACCTGGCATTCGAATCCCGGCTGTTAACAGTTGCAACTACCTCTTTCCGTCTGGAGATGACATAAAACTTACGAACTGTAGCTTTATCAAATCCACGTTTTCAAATCATTGTCATTTACATGAGTTGGACCTGAAGAGGTTAATGCTCCATATGAACTCATCTGTGATGTATGAATGTCATCTGTAGGAAAATATGAAAAGAGCCAACGTCAGACAGATTGCAATAAATGCAATCACATTTAACGTTTGGAAAATCTAAATGTCTGTCTCTGTTTCACTCCCATTCATTTCCTCTTGTTTCTTCCCCCTCTCAGATGAGTTGAAGAAGCACTTGGAGGTGCGTAGGATGCAGAGAGCTGCCTGTGGTAAGTTCACCTTGTGGGTGGATTTCTGTGCAGCAAAAACGTTGCCAGACATCTGACATAACAGCATGACAGGCTAGTCCCTCTGTGCATGACCAACACTTTTGGAAATTAACCACTTAAGCCCTATATACTGTATATCATTCTACGGCTATTTTTGCTATTTTGGAAAATGCCGAAAGTTAAGGTAAGTGATATTTTTGGGTTAAAACAAAAAGTTTTTCATTAAAAGGTTAAAGCCATCTCTACAACTCTTTAATAAACAGAAAATACATTTTCAGGTAGGTGACAAAAATCCGGAGAGAGTACCCATTTATCAGCCATTTTTTCCCGCTCATTTCTTTGTGTCATCACTTCCAATTTCACTTGTTGTCTCCGTCAGGCCGAAAGGCATCCTGTCCGTCCGTCCGTCTGTCCGTCCGACCGACCGACCGTCCATGTCTGTGTGTGTGGTTCCATCTGTGGACAGCTAATCTCCGGCACCGTTGGCATGATGGCAGCGAAACTGTGCACACACACTCCCTGCCAGAGCAAAACCTCTGCCCCAAAAAGATTTTTTAGCTATAACTGCACCGATCTACTTTGTATGCGCAATCCCTAGAAGCCAAGGAAAAACCTTTGCCCTGCATTTTTCACACCTGCCATTTATAGCGCCACCAGGAGGCCGACTTATGTAAAAAAAAAGAATTGTATTACTCCAAATTTCACGCAAATCAGTACACATGATCTATAGGTCATGTAATCAAGACAGATCTGTTTGCTAAGATTGGTATCTCAAGTTTGCAGTAGTGGCTCGTTTTTAACAAAATGCCGCAAATCATGAACGCAGCGTCCGATTGTGGTGAAACTTTGCACGCACATTTGCACTACGTTGAGGAACAAATGCCACCCTTTTAACGTTGCCCTATTATAGCACCACCAGGAGACAGAATACATTTTTATATTACTCAAACAAATTGTGTCCAAACATCACACAAATCGGTACACATTATCTCTATAGTCAAGTGATCAAGATGGATCCGTCCGATTTTTCATTTTCCATTCCGAACATTGCTGGCCCACAATAACCTACCTGACCTGTGCTCCGAGGAGCACTTTTTCTAGTTTAATCTGTATCCTGACTGAGTTCTCTATCCTGATTGGATAAAGGTATCCCGACCTGAAATGCTTAGTCTTTTTAATAATGAGCTTTAGAGACATGGAGACTCCTGTTACTGAACAACAGAGGTGGGACAAAGTCCCTATGTTGCAAGTCCAAGTCGAGTCTCAAGTCTTTGCTCTCAAGTCCCGAGTCAAGTCCAAGTCAACACAGCCAAGTCCCAAGTCAAGTCCAAGTTCTCAGCTTTTTGTTTCGAGTCCCACACAAGTCCTTAGCATTTTGGTTCGAGTCCCACACAAGTCCTAACCTTTTGTTTCAAGTCCCAAACAAGTCCTAACCTTTTGTTTCGAGTCCCACACAAGTCCTAACCTTTTGTTTCAAGTCCCAAACAAGTCAAAATGTTAATTCAAGATATGTAAAGATTTACATAAATCATGAGCATTTTTCACAATTTGCATTTGTTTTAAAACAAGGTTTCTTCCAGGCCAACAGAACGCAGATACTGTACTTTTAATTTCCTCCTTGAGGACAGGGTTTAAAAGGGCCCTTTTTAATGAATATAATGTAATTTTGTACAATCTGTATGGTAGAGTATGTTACTACAATATAACTTATACAATCAGGGTGGTTGTATTTTGTCTCCCTGCTCTTCTATTGAGACATTTAGATAATGTCAAAGGCCATGTCTCACCTAGACACAGGATCTGACACAAATTCAGTGTATCCTCTGATCAAGCAGGCAGGCTCTATTATCACAATGGTGAAATTTCAGCAATTGCACTGGAAACCGCGTTCAAATCCGGGGTAGAAGAGGAAATGTATATAGCGCTGAAGTGGTCAATGTATGTTTTGTATTAATAACCAAAATCTACAAAGTAACTGGTACCTAAAGTTTTCAAATAATTGTAGTGGAGTAAAAGTAGGCTAATATCTGCCTCTGATATGTATGTAGTTGAGTAGAAGTAGGTAGCTGATATATTGCACTTTTACCTTAGCGCTAGGTATACTCTTGGTTGCTTGTTTTTGCAGAAAATGCACTTAGGACTTCTGGTGATTAGTAGTTTCGTTCCCTACCTATGTTGAATGCACTTACTGTAAGTCGCTTTGGATAAAAGCGTCTGCTAAATGACTGTAATGTAGAAGTAAAGTACTGAAAATTGCAAATACTTCAGTAAAGTAAAAAATAAGTCAAAATTGTACTTAAGTAAAGTACTTGAGTAAATGTACTTAGTTACTTTCCACCACTGGTTATACTGTAGTTTGCTCTTAGCACGCCGTAATGTTAATGTGAAGTATAGGTCTTGCCTTGCATACTGCTTTTCTCGTCTTGTCTTCCACCTTGTAATCTTTAAAACCGAAAGCTATAACTGCTGGAGTTGACATTTTATTCCACCTGGCTTCAGTTCCAGCAGCGACGGCAGGAGTGAAGCCGGTGTGTTGTTTGTTTGGTAACGTGCAACATGTGGGCCAGTGTTGCCAAGTATCGGGAGAGAAACAAGCGAACCGACTTCCAAAAACAAGCCAAAGTTTGTCCAAAAGTTAGGGTAAATAAGCAGCTTTGGCAACACTATACTAGGTGTCACTGACGGCCGGGATTTCTGACTAATAACATTATAGTTGATGCACACTTTTTAAACATTTTTGGCTTGCTTAAGTGACTTGAAAGTGACTTGAAAAGACTTGAATTTTCAAGTCAAGAGGGCTCAAGTCAAGTCAAGTCTCAAGTCTTTAGCGTTCAAGTCAAGTCAAGTCTCAAGTCTTTGGAATTCAAGTCCCAAGCAAGTCCAAGTCTATTTTTGATTTGGTCAAGCAAGTCTAAAGTCATCAAAATCGGGACTTCAAGTCAAGTCGAGTCTCGAGTCTCGAGTCCAAGTCCCCACCTCTGCTGAACAAACACTTTATAAACACTCTATAAACACTCTATATAGCAATGCAAGTTGAGAATGCATGCCCCAGCCGCTTATGTAATACCGTTCTACCTGTTGTACCTGTTGTACCTGTTGTACCTGTTGTCAGAGTACCCGGTGCAGTACCCACTAACATACCGATCGACTAAATATGGAGAAACGGGGGTCCCTGATGTTGTCAGAAACTGCTGACGCTGTGTGATCACGCACATGGGCATACAGGAATAGAGTTCTATTGTGCACGCCACCACTTTACTGACGCAAAGCTCCGCCAATCCTCGGGGTGGCCAATCAGGGAAGTTGATGTCTACACCCCCAAACACACCGAAATTCGGTGCGTCCTCCACAGACCCGCGGACAGACAGATGCAAATATTCGTGTTGTTTTTTTGTTCTTGTTGGTCCGATTCCCACTCGGCACTGCACCCTCTGGTGATATGGGACACATGCGGCAAGTTTGAGGTCGTTCGATCTGACGGTGCCCGAGTTATGCCCGGGACAGTCTTACACACACACACACACACACACACACACACACACACACACACACACACACACACACACACACACATACATACGCACATACACAGAGGTTTCTACAATTTATAGACAGATAGATGTTTCTCCTAATGACATGCCCAAAATAGGGACGCCATGGGTTGAAAGTGGGCAAAATGTGTCACCTTCACCATTCTCTCTCTCCTGCACCCCAGGCATGCTAGTTTTACAATTTGGAATATTGGAACAGCTTCTTTTCTTTTCTCGCCTGTTCAAACTCGAATTCAGAACGCTGCTTGCTGCGCCCATTCATCTGACTCACTGAAGCAGTCACAGTCGCCTGCCTGCCACAATTGAGAAGTGCTCTTCACCACCGACTGTGTAACGCCACCGAGTGCAATTGAAAGTTATAGAAAACGTTGTACGCAACAGGGGCTTTGCTGTGTGTTCAGTAGCAGTACCACTTGAAAGCGGCTGCAGTTAAGCCCTCAGTGTGTGGAACAACGGAGAGTGACCAACGTCTGGGTGGCATGTCTCTGTGACTCCTTGATCCCCGCTGGCTGGCTGTTATGACCAGTGACGTACACGCTTTGACAGGGGAATCTGGTTCAGGGTATACAAACATCTCTCTCCGGTTCTGACGCCAAGAAGCCTGTCTTGTTATTTGGATGCCCGCATCAGAGAACACTTCGCAACAGCCTGGTTTCCATTATCCCGGTATTAAAATAGCCCTCTTTAGAGGGAAACGCATAGACATGCACACACAACACAAAGACGTGTACACCAGATACTCCCCGGAGTCTTTTTCGGGGAACTATTAGGAGCATTTTTTGCAGTGAGTTGAGTGTATATTTGCCTGATTGTTTGCCACATATCCCTTCCTCAGACTGTAAAAGAAATATCTTTTTACAGTTTGGTTTCTGCATTGTATGTTAGGTGTATCAGAGGCCAGTACGCAAGTGGAGGAGGTGGACCCCGTAGAAGAAAACCTGCGCAAAGAAATTGAGGGGGAGAAAAAGACGTGAGTACAGTACGGAAGATGGCAAGCACTCACATTACATACCTTGACAACCAAATGTTTTTCATATTGTGTCCCAAGACCCTCCTCAGTGTGACTGAGCGCAGCAGACGCAGGTGAAAAGATGAATTTGGTGTTTCTGCTGTTAATGTCTCCCGTCAGTTACAAGAGCGCCTTTGGCCGCCTGAAGGCGATGAAGACGGAGATTGAGCACCTGCAGCTGCTGCTGGAGAGGGCAAAGGTCAAGCTGCAGAAGGACTTCCAGGAGTGGTGGAGTCAGGAGGAGGCGTCAAACGTGCAGGTGACCGACAGTGGTGGAAAAAGTACTCGCATCTTTTACTCAAGTAAAAGTATCAATACTGCAATGTAGAAATACTCTGTTACAAGTGAAAGTTTACTCGAGTAAAAGTGCCAAAGTATTGGTATCAAAATGTACTTAAAGTACCAAAAGTAAAATTAGTCATTATGCAGAATGTCTCATTTCAAGTTTTCTAATGTATACAAATCTCTTGAAATTAGCAGATCTACAAGCTCACAATGTGTCGCATGGCAACGCATTGTGAGCTTGTAGATCACCTATTTTCAAATGGCCAAAATGAAGTGGTTAATGTATGTTTTGTAATAATAGTTCAATCAAATCAAATAAATAATAGTCAAATCTACAAAGTAACTAGTAACTAAAGTTTTCAAATAATTGTAGTGGAGTAAAAGCCTCTGAGATGCAGTGGAGTTGAAGTAAAAGTACTGAAAATGTGAAATACTCCAGTAGTAAAAATACCTCAAAATTGTACTTACTTGAGTAAATGTACACCACTGGTGACCGACCCTTGAATGAAGCTGCGGGACGCTGTCGGGGAGAAACCTTTTGTGTCCAAGACCGTTACTTTTCAGGAAATGGAAACGAATAACCTGTGTTCCAATGGATTCAATGTAGTTATTATTTAGTCACAAGTTACTTTTCATTGGTCAAATATTTATAAAACCCACAGACCCACGTTCCCTGTCACGTTCCACGTTTTTCGAAAATAGATCAAATAGCAAATCTATAGACTCACAATATAAAGTGATGAAGGTTGGGGTAGGCTAGTATTTATTTATTTACTTTTTTTGGAGGGGGGAGATTAGTACCTGCAAGAATGTCATTCCACTTTCACCCAGCTGCCTACTACTGGGCCAGTTTGTACCAGCCTCCAGTAATTGGATTGACTTTGCTGAAGGCAGTGTCGTCCTTGTGGATTCTCTGCTGAATGACAATACCTTAGAGTCACAGAGAAAGTCAGCCATCACAAGAGAGCATGGAAAATCATCACCACATCGGATATCAGCATGCTATCCGTTTTGGCTCGTTACACAAAAGTATCTAAAGCAGCAGATCCGCAAGCTTTGATTGATTCATTCAATTTGGTATTGACAAAATCTCATGTACAAGTGAACACAGGTGCATACGACAGTCAAAAGGATAGACACAAGAAAGTTCGAAAACGTATTTCCGTTGTGGTCCAATGGAAATGCTGTAAGTTGTGACTGTTCCCAAGTTGTTCCCATGAACAGCAAGTGTATCTTCTTCGTATGATGTTGCATCTCATTTGTACCACTTAGCAACTTTATTTGTAACTTAGTAACCACAACTTATAGCTCAGTTGAATGAAATTAACTTACATTTGGGCTGCAAAAGCGAACAGACATTGGGCATCCGTAGCACCCATTTACAAATAGCTCAGAATGTTTATGCCATTGGTTCTCAAAGTGGGGTCCTCTGCAAAATGTGTTCATACATTAACACACACACACACACACACACACATACATTATCATCACAATCATTTTAAACACTCCATGTATACATACGTTGGCTATTCAAAAATAGCAGATCTACAAGATCATTTCAATGCCGTGCTGCGAGCTTGTACATCTGCTATTTTTGTCATTTTTCGAGAATTCTCAAAAATGTTTGGATTTTTTTTTATAATTTTGGGGGGTCGTTAGCACGACAAAGTTTGAGAACTACTGATTTGGAAGTCATTTGTAGAATCGGCCTCAGGTTTTAATGGGTTAAGACAGAAATCTGCAGACCAGATTATAGCACTGAGACAGCAGCACCATCAGCACGTAGCCTTAGCCGTCGAGGCCTTTAACACAGACAGCATGTTCATCTGAGGCAGGGATTCTCAAACTCTTTCATTTCGAGGACCCCCCAGTTTGATCTTCATTAAGCCACACAGACCCCCCATTTGATAAGATTTACATCTCTGAGACTGGGACCTTGATCTACACTGTAAAATTCTTGATTATGATCATGATCTCTTGATCATGCACATCTGCTGCTATGACGCACCTTTATATCTTATCTCAGGTACCATGTGTAAATACATGTAGATAACTTGTTTGTTTTTTTGTTGTCTTGTTTGATCTCCTTTCCCCCTTCTTTTTCTTCCCTTTCTTTATTTTCTATGGAAATAACGATACAATGGGAACTATGCACGAAAAACGAATTTCACCCACTTTTTTACTTCCGTAAACCTGTGATGTGACAATAAAGCTGATTCTGTAAATCAATCAATCCTAACTCTGAGAGTGTACAAATGGAACCAAATGGACCCGTAAGGGTCCATTTGGTTACATTTGTACACCCTCCGAGTTACAGACCAGTATGGGTCCATTTGGTTCCTAACTTATCAATCATGCTGGGGACCCCCTGGAACTGGGGACCCCCTGGAACCCACTGAAGGACCCCTGGTGGATCCCCGGACCCTACTTTGAGAACCACTATTCTAATGAACTTCTTCACCCAGCGATGTAGTGTGGAGTGGAAAAGACATGAGCCAGCATGTGATTCCATCCTGAATGGCATTTTTGTAGCATTAATGTAGAATATATGTTTGCAACAAACTTCACAAGAACGGTGCTATTTATGGACGACAGCCATGGATGTGTTTCCAAAGAAATATTACGAGCAAGTCTCAAACTTCCAGTATGTGAGCTTTCAACCGTAAATCTGACTGGGGAAAAGCCCTGATTTACAGGATCGTGCACGGACACAGACAACGCACGCACGCACGCACACACACACACACACACACACACACACACACACACACACACACACACACACACACACACACACACACACACACACACACACACACACACACACACACACACACACACATGTGCGCGCGTCGATATCGTCCTTGATCAGCTGGCGTGCACGTTTCACAGTCTAGCCCTCAGAGAAGACTTGAAACAGAGAAACATCTGACCAGCAGACTCCTCACTGGGCCTGTACTACACGTTGGGTTTGTGTTTTTGATCTCATGAAAAGAGGAAATCTTATCCCTCTCACATCCAAAAGCAAAGGTTCAGGGATTTATTTCTGAATCACAAATGGGGGGGAAAAAAAAATCACGGAAGTCTGACAGACAGACCTTGTGTGTGCAGATTCCGTTCTTTTTTTTCCTTTTACAAGCAGGAAGCCTGGGCCTTGTTTCTTGCCAGTGTCAGTTGAGTTCCAGCAGTGATGGAAGAAGTACTCCGATTTTTTACTTAAGTAAAAGTATCAATACTGCAATGAAGAAATTTGTTTGCGTTTGCGTTGTGAGCTTGTAGATCGGCTATTTTCAAATAGCCAAAGTATGTATAGGGCTTAAGAGGTTAATGTTAATGTTTTGTTTTACAAAGTAACTAGTAACTCAAGTTTTCAAATAATTGTAGTGGAGTAAAAAGTACAATATTTGCCTCTGAAATGTAGTGGAGTAGAAGTAAAAGTATTGAAAATTGGAAATACTTAAGTAAAGTAAAAAATACTTCACAATTGTACACTTGCCAGTGTCCGTTGAGTTCCAGTGGACATGTTCAAGCGCTCGTTGCCCTGGTCGATGGGAAAACAGCGCCACATGTAATGGATTAAACATGAGTAAGACAGGAACAATTAATGATATTCTAAGTTTTAAGAGGTTATGGAACCGTAAATAGACCACAGAAATAGCTCGGGGGGCCTTTGGAAAGAGACCATGAGTTTATACGCTGTGGTGTTTCTGTCGTTAAAAATGACAATTCATGACTCCTCCTCGGCAGGTATCTGAGTCAGAAGCCACGGCCAAATGTGAAGGATCTGGACAGCCTGGTCAGGACCTACAGCCGTCTTCACACGGAGCACCACCGTTTAGGTAAAGATCCATTTCACTCAGTCATCCTCTGTCTGTCTGTCTGTCTGTCTGTCTGTCTGTCTGTATCAGTGGTTCTCAAACTTTTTTGTTTTTGTATTTGGCTGCGGACCCTCATCTGAAAATATTTTGTGCCAGGGACCCCCAGAAGAGAAGATTTGTGTTTAAAAAAAAAAAAAAAACATTAACTAAATTACTTTAGCTGCGGACCCCCTGGAACCCCCTCAAGGACCCCTCCCCCTTTGAGAACCAATGGTCTACATTGTTCTGTGTGTCTGTTTGTCTATGTGAGTCTCTATCTTCAGTATCACTCTATCTGTCTGTATATCTATATACACTATATATCTTTCCAACAATCTATCTATCCACCCATCCATATTGATCTATATGTCTGCCTGCCTGTCTGTCTGTCTGTATCTATCAATCTATTTTTCTACATGTCTGTCTCTCTGTTTATCCATCTATCAGTACTGACCTATATATATCTGTCTCTTCCCCTACTGTATGTCCTTGCATATCAATTGATCTGTCTATCAATATTGATTTGTACCGGATGTCTGTCCCACTAGCTGGCTGTCTGTCTGTCTGTCTGTCTGTCTGTCTGTCTGTCTGTCTGTCTGTCTGTCTGTCTGTCTGTCTGTCTGTCTGTCTGTCTGTCTGTCTGTC